>NW_015386244.1:315684-476726 GCF_001527695.2 Protobothrops mucrosquamatus | reverse complement strand
CGTCGGGTCAGAGGCCGCAAAGGCACGACTCGGTCCAATGCTGCGGCGGCAGTTGTCTCCCAGGCCGCCGCCTGATTTTCCGCCGAGTCGTGGATTAGATCCTCCGGATATGGCCCAAGCTCCATCAGGAACCTCTCCGGGTCCATCAGTCGCCTGGGACGGAACCATCTAGGTGGTTCCGTCTCCCTGCGGCGAGGGAAGTTGAATGGATCTGGTGAACTTCAATAGACAGAAAACAGCTTGTTTTGTTTCAGTCCTGTTCTCACAGAATTTAGGTGGGGTGAAAAATTTGCTGCAGACACCAAAAATTGAGCACCAAGAACTTTTTCTTCTTTAGGTTGGTTCGATGCTTCCAAATTTCCCCAGCAGCTCTGGAGAATGTTCTTGAAGCCAAAGTGGCACCACATAAATCTCTTTGCAACTTGATACTGGTTCCAACTCATGTTGTCAACTTTCGGCTACTGTCACTCAAAGAAAATGATAGTGATGGAAGAAGATCTTGGGTTAGAGAGAGAAGCTACCTTTGCAAATAATTATTCTTCCTCTCTGATGCAATGTTATGTAAGAATGACCTTGAGAGACGAGTGGAAGAGATGCTACCTAGGAAATAGACAACAGAATAGGGAGTCTCAGGGGCTTAACAGTCAGAGGAAGAAACTTAGGAAGGGCCCACGCTTTACTGATGTGTTTGTTTGTTTATTGAATGTATTCACTGGCCATCTCATTGTCGTACAACTCTGGTCAGCTTACAATCTAATTGATTGGGTGATTAAAATAATGGCAGGAGGTTTGTACCTTCAGGCTTGCAGAATTCTGTTAATGTAGCCTTACAATAAAGTAAAATTACTCATCTAATCAACTAATCCTGGGTCTGCTTTACCCAGGAGGGCTGACAATACAGGTAGTCTTTGACTTACAACAGTTTGTTTAGTGACTGTTCAAAATTACAGCGATACTGAAAAAAGTGACTTATGACTGTTTTTCACACTTACGACTGCTGCAGCATCCCCCTGGTCACATGATCAAAATTCAGACACTTGGCAACTGACTCATGTTTATGACGGTTGCAGTGTCCTAGAGTCATGTGATCACCTTTGACAAGTAAAGTCAATGGGGAAGCCAGATTTACTTAACAACCATGTCACTAACTTAACAACTGCAGTGATTCACTTAACAACTGTGGCAAGAAAAGTCATAAAATGTGGTGAAATGTGACTTAACAAGTGTCTCACTTAGTAACAGAAATTTTGGGATCCATTGTGGTCATAAGTTGAGGACTACGTGTAATGGAGTTTGATATTGCCTCACCTATCTGCACCCAAGGGGGGGGAGAACCTTTCTTTGGGGAATGCAATAGCAAATTATAACAAACAAAATCTTACACGTAGGAAAGATATTGCTGTCATCTACTCTAACGTTTGAGAGATTAAAAGCACAGATTCATAGTCATGCCTCATTTGCAAGTCAGTAATCAAATTGGAAAAGTCATCCCACATGTGCTATTAATTTATTGTCCCCACTGTGACAGTCTTTCATAAGACCCTAAAGACCTGGTTTTGCCAATGGGCCTGGGGATTGAGCCCATCAAGGGGCTTGTTTGATTAAGTGTTGTCCCTAAGGCAATGGGGATAATTACTTTTTATTGTTTTATATTAGGTTTTTATCTTTGTAACCTGCCTGGATTCACTGAGACTGAGTTGAGCAGGGGTCTTCAAACTTGGCCCTTTTATGACTTGTGGACTTCAACTCCCAGAATTCCTCAGCCAGCGTGTTTTAAAAAACTTTATGCCAGTATAAATTACAGATTTTTTTAAAAAAACTTTATGCCTACAAGACAAATCTAACTGTTCTAACTGATATAGTAAAGGCAGCATAGTTTTTCAGCTTTGGAGCAAACTTGCAGCAAGTTGAAGTATTGCTATAGAAATCTGTGATAATATCCTGCACATGTTATTTAGAAGTCTTAGTGAGATCGACAGGATCTTTTTCATAGTTAATAAGGTTGAAAGACTTAATCATGTTTATGGAAAGATAGTAAGTAGAACCAGAGTGGGATGGAGCCCATCAAGGGGCTTGTTTAATTAAGTGTTGTCCCTAAGGCAATGGGGATAATTACTTTTTATTGTTTTATATTAGGTTTTTATCTTTGTAACCTGCCTGGATTCACTGAGACTGAGTTGAGCAGGGGTCTTCAAACTTGGCCCTTTCATGACTTGTGGACTTCAACTCCCAGAATTCCTCAGCCAGTGTGCCTGGATGAGGAATTCTGGGAGTTGAAGTCCACAAGTCATAAAAGGGCCAAGTTTGAAGACCCCTGGAGTTGGGTAACCATATACATTTTCTTAAATAAATAAACATTACCTTCATTTCTTTCCATTTTCTTTTTTTTTTGCTTTAATTAAAACATCTTTATAACAACTTCATGTGTATTGATTGTACATAATGATTTCCTATATAAATCTAATCTTTTCCAAACTTTTGTTTTTTTTTCTTTTTCATTGTAACCCTTTTAATGTTTTCATTTTTAAATATGACTATTTCTCTTTTATTCTACTTTTCTTTAACCAAATAAATTATGATCATCTGTATCTTGTGGATTATAAAAGCTGATCATAAATAATATTTGTATATTGTAGATTATAAAATCTTCTTATCAAATCTTCTAATATCATACAAATTTGAAGATCTGGATAAAGAGCCTAACGATTAAATAGATGTACTTAAACCAAGACATGGGAGAACTCAGTCCTCTGTTAAAATTTCCTTCTACAATGACTTAATTAAAGAAACCAGACTCTTGATTTAAAAAGCAATTTGCTTGAAGCATGATCAGGGCAAAGGAAGCTAATCAAAGTTAACATTCCTTCTGCAAATATAATATATATTTCAATAGAATAATCAACCATTTATTATACTGCAATAAATTAGAACCCCACGTACATATCTCTGTTCTTTTAAGACTTAGCACAAGAATAATCTATACCACACAGAAATATAGGGGATTGTTTTCAAATATTGCTCATGTGGCATAATTAAACCTACCAAATCTTTTTAAGTATCTTTCATGAATGCTGCTAATTTGATAATTGATATTCAGTTTTATGCCACTGAATATATTTATTATGTTACAAAACCATCGGAAAATAATGTCACTGATGTTAATCTGAATTCAAAATTCGATAAATACATGCTAATTGTTTTATTGTGGCTCATTGATTGAAGAGTTTGTTGTTGAACATTGCCGTACAACAGGGGTCTTCAAATTTGGCTCTTTTATGACTTGTGGACCCCTGCCGTACAATATGTGAGGATTCATTTAATCTCTGTGTGGAATTTCAATAATTTTTTGAAATTCATACAATTCACCTGCTTTTTTCAGAAACTGGGCATTTCTTTGAATGGCATTTGTCTATTATTTATAGCTCTTTCTTGGTCATTTTCCCCTTACCATTCATAAGACCTTTGATCATGTATGCTTACATACTATTTTATTTACAACCACTCAGAAAATCTACACCAGGGGTCTTCAAACCTGGTCCTTTTATGACTTGTGGACTTCAACTCTCAGAATTCCTCAACCAGTGTGCTGGCTGAGGAATTCTGGGAGTTGAAGTCCACAAGTCATAAAAGGGCCAAGTCTGAGGACCCCTGATCTACACTGTGTGGTTTTCTGCCACTCCACCACACCTGCATTAATTTGGGACAAGTACATGGATCATCTATCATTGGGTTGAGATATAGTAAGATCTTTCATTTTGGTTTGGAGGAAGCTGAATAGAGTTTTGTTCATTTATGACTTAAACTGGCTTAGATGTGATCCAGCATTGGTTCATATCTTTTGAAAGCTAAGGATGCCCGAAGAGATGTTCAAAAATATACCCAATCCCATAATAGAGTTGCTAGGAGTATTAGAATAAAGCCTCACATTAAATACATTGCGAGTACATTGCAATTTCATTTAAATATATTTCAAAGGATTAAAAAATGAACAGGCACATACTCCTCTGATGCCTCGAATATTTTAACGAGCCCTGAAAACCCATCTATTTCGTGCGGCCGGCCTGGCATAGTCTTAATTAGGTTTTAGTATAGGTTTTTATATGGGGTATTTTAGAGCAGGCCTTTATTTATTTAATCTGATTTTAGAATAGATATTTTTTGTGATTTTTATTGTGATTTTTATTATCGCCTGTTTACCGCCCTGAGTCCCGTAAGGGAGATAGGGCGGTATACAAATCTAAATAAACAAAACATAAACATAAACTAGTAACTTTTGTTTTATCACAAACTGATAATCTGTAGGTTTTGAATAATTAGATATTAATCTCAAGTCACTGTTATTTCTCATATTTTTAATGTTAGTACTCTCTAGATATTGTACTAGATAAACTGCATTTCAAAGAACAGAAAAAGGAATACCTGTATTTATATCTACATATATCAGAATGGATAGATTATTTGAAACAGTATTTCAACAGTTTAAGCTCCAATAAAGGAAAGAACAGTTTCTATCCTCAAGCAGAATGCTTTGTTCCCAGCTCCAGGAAGAAGACATATAGTTCTCAGATCTAATCAGAGCATCCTGTTCTTAGTTAATCTCATCTAAGCAATCAGTTGTAGAACTTAGAGCTTTAGCAATCAATTGTGCAACTAACTGCTCTGAGCAATCAATTGCAAGTGTCCTCTTAAACTTCTAATTAGCATAATGTTCAGGTTTAAACTATAGCAGAAATCTATGCTAGACTTAAATATAGGAGGCACTGTTGACTACATTCTTACATTCCAGCTTACCCTTAGTTTTATTTTTATTCTCAAATAATGTAAGGATGGGCTATTTAGCGTCTCACATAAATTATTAGATGAATTATTTTTCTTTTCACACAAACTTGTTTGTTCAGTACTTATACAGGTAGTCCTTGTTGAGTGATCACAACTGGGACCAGCAACTTGGTCATTAAGCAAAGGGCTCACTAAGAGAAACTGTGACTGCTTATGATCTCACTTCAGCTTTCCTTTGTTTTAAAGACCTGCACGGTCCTAACTGCAAATGGTCATTAAACAAGGCAGTTGCTAAACAAGGACTACCTGTACAACAGTTCTACCTCCTTGGAGAATTAGCTTTTGTGGGAAAATATAGCAGTGCTCAAAATAATCCAATTTCTGTTCAGGACAGAGAGTAAATGTATCTGAATTCTAACTAGATATCCCACACTGTTTTGATTATTTCTAATTCAAGCACGTGTGGATAGGACCTACCATGAATATGGAATATATCCTTAATTTTGTTAAACTCAGTACTTGGAGACCACTCAGTTATTGTAGAGATGGAGGGAGCCTACTAATGGAAAGCAAAGCATTCCATGTGGATGAAATGTTGGTTGACCGAGGCCAAAAGAATTGAGAATTTGAGAAGAGAATGAATGAATGAATCTGGAAAAAACTGTCTGAACAAAGTACCTTAAAAAAGAAAAGGGGTAACGATAGACATAGATGATATAGATGTGTGATTTTTAGATTTATGTTAAGGAGCTACTTTTATACTGCCTTCAGTGATAATCTGAGATTTTAATGCAGCAGGAAAATCAGAAAATGTTATGCAATAGGGGAATATGTCCATCATATAATTCCTAAGTTTCCTCTTAGTGCAATCTTAAAATGGACTAACCCCAAAATCAAAAATAACTTACGTTTTTAAAAAAATCTATAAACACAATTCATATCTTCTTCTATTTTGAACTCCAGCGTGTATTCTGTTGATTCTCAAGAAGCTAACCAGAAAAGTTGGTCTTTCAGTGAGATTCTCTGTACTTCTAGACAGACATTTGTGTTTTCTTCATAACAGTGTCAGGAAATGGGCAGAGAGAAAGAATTACTTTAAAAAAAAACAAAACCCCATATTTTTCCTAGCTGAAAAATAAGTTCTGATTGCCTAATAATAAAAGTCGTAAATTTATAAAGCCCGTAGTGTACATGAATGTGTGCACATGCATACAAATGTAATTCCATGCAGGGCACTTGCTATTCTTGGGTGTTTGCATATAATACATGCTTGATTTCAAATACATGGTTTAAGACATTAGAATGGTAAGTAATTGCAAAACATAATATTTCTCAAATGTAGAAGGACAATTATTACACATTTCATTTAGGATTCCATTGTAAAAAAAACAGGAAATTGCCTTATAGTGTTTACATCACAACCTTGGAAAGTGTGGAGAGAAGAGCAAAAAAGATGATAAAGGGTCTGGAGATGAAATCGAATCATGAATGGTTGAGAGAGTTAGGCTTGTCTAGCCCAGGGGTAGGCAACCTCAGCTCTTTTATGCTGACTCAGGAATTCTGGGAGTTGAAGTCCATGAGTCATAAAAGAGCCGAGATTGCCTATCCCTGGTCTAGCCTATCAAAGAGAAGGATTAGGGGCAGCATGATAACTGTTTTCCAGTATTTGAGGGGCTGTCACACACAAGAGGGGATTAACTTATTCACCAAAGCACAAGAGGACAAGAAGTAATGGATAGAAACTTGTTAAAGAGAGATCCAGCCTAGAAGTAAGGAGAAATTTTCTGACCATGAGAACAATTAATCAATAGAATAGCTTGCTTCATGGAGTTGTAGATGCTCTATTACTAGAGGTTTTCAAAAATAGACTGGATATTTATTTGACCAGGATTGTATAAGGTCTCCTGCCTTGAACAGGGTGTTGGATTGGAAAACCTCCAAAGTCTCTCCCAGCTTATATGATTCTATGATAACATGTATTATTTTTTTCCTATACTATTTTAAAGCACAGAAAAGCAACAATTTGTCAAATTGCCAATCTTGTCTTCATGTACTGTATATTTATCAGTCTAGAGCAGACCAAAAAGATTAATTGATTCATGAACCTGCTGTAACTGAATGAGTCAACCAAAACTTTAGAGTTTTCCTAATTCTCATAAATTGTTTTTTTTACTGAATAAATCCTGCCTTTCCATTTCTTTTAGGCTTTGTGGACTTAACACTCCATGATCAAGTCCATCTACTAGAATGTGCCTGGTTAGAGATATTGATGATTGGCCTGGTGTGGAGATCTGTGGAGCACCCAGGAAAGCTGCTCTTTGCCCCCAACTTATTGTTGGACAGGTTAGTCTATAATTTGGTAATGTTACTATTGCTGTTGTAAATGCAATATACAACAGCAATAGTAACAGCCTATGCAATATAATTGCAGTCATTTTTACTTTCTATCTATTGTGCCACTGATGAGATCCTATAGCCAAAAGGAGAGAAGGGTTACTGCAATAAAAAACACTTGCTAAAACATGTAATCCATGCATTTACATGACAAAGATTTGAGTTAGCTTTACTGTGTATGCTAACATAGCTATCATTTTTATATAATTGGGACATTTGTGGCCCAGTTCATTTTGATCCATCGTGGACTTCAAGCTGGCACGTAGAGGAAGGATCAAGCTGGCATTGGCAGATCCCATACCTGTTTAGCTTCAGCAAGATGGCAGCCTCTTGTGTTTTCCAACCAATTCACTATCATAGTGACCAGGTGATAAACTGCTGTATATATCTGTTTATCTTCTGGTGTGTATATGTGTGTCTCTCTGTGAGTGTGTGTTATATACACACCCATACACACATATTTTGACATCATTCCCTCAGCAGTGCTAGAGAGGAGAAATTAAAAAAAAACTTCTATCCAAACCTATTGTACCCCTACGGGGATTTGAAGGTTAAAATAAGTATGTGTTACTAGTTTACCAATATGCTATTGTATAGCCATGTAGAAAATATGTTGTATCATATCACTGTAAGTAGACTTCCCAGGTCATCCCAGATGTTTCCACAGCTCTGGCAAGAGCTCCAGCGTAACATATAACATAGCAATATTATGTGGGGTTGCATGTAAGATCAGAAATATGTTGGCTCCCTTAAAAAAAAACATTTTCCCTCTCAAGATTGGACTTTCCCCCTACAAGCCTCTTAAACTCCTTTGTAATAACTTTTTTTTTTGTTTCGAACAGTGAATCGCTTCTTACGTTTATACTTTTGTTTTGTGGCAGGGTTTTTAAATTCACTTTTTTATGAGCTGATATTTTCTTGTTTTATGCATCACCTAGTATATTTTATGTAGGGTAATTATATAATGGGTCTAGTTTTATTTTGAGTCTATGCATTTTATCTTTATTTTTATATGGTATAAAGCAATTTGATAGCCAAGGACTTCAATATGATACATAAAACATACTAATAATAAACATATTGTGATTCAAAACTATAAAAATTCTAATTAAAATAATCAAGAAATGTAGTTCCCAAGTCTTGAAAACTAATATTGTTTAAAATGTTGTTTACAAGAAGAATCCACTGCAGAGTTCAAGAGCAGCTAAGTTCAAACCTCAGGGGGAAAAAAAATCCTCTTGGTAAGAGGTGTGCAATTCTGAGCAAAGATAGGATTTTTGACTTGGAAGTGCCAGCAACAATACATTATGTGTTGCCTATTTTAAAGCCATTCTCTGTTTGTCTTTCCTGCATTCAAAAGCTTAGCAGCAAGAAAAAATATCTCCCATGTTTTTTCTCTTTTGACAATGTCTTTTTTTTTTTTCATTACTCCAAATTATCTAAATTATGAGTTAGCAGCCATTATTCTATTCTGTGGGGTTTTTTTTCTTGAAAAGTTCCAACTCAGAAATTATTATAAAAATTACTGCCTAATAGTCTTAATTTTCTCACCAAGCGTGTTATGTAAAACATAACATGATGGATTTATGTAAAAATATAAATGGTTTTATGTGGATGTCTAAAAGGAAAGTGCAAAAGGCCATTTGTCTGTCTGTCAGCTGTCTTTTTTATGAAAATAGGGAGTTTGTTCTTGAACTTCACTTGGCAATATTTGACATGTTGAAAACACCGCCTGCTCTATCCCAGCAGGCTTGGTGAAAGAAATTCTTCGCTTCAGAACAATCATTCGCAAGGGTATTTATATTAGAAAAGTTACAGCATAAACTGTTTATTGCTCCGAGACTTTGAAAGTCTTTCTTCTGTGAGACCTGCTGAGCCTTTATTTCATGTATGTACCTATGTATGTATGTGTAATCCTCGACTTACAACAATTCGCTTAGTGATCATTCAAAGTTACAACAGCACTAAAAAAAAGTGACTTATGATTGTTTTTCACACTTAAGACCATTACAGCATCCCCATGGCTATGTGATCAAAATTCAGACACCTGGCAACTGACTCGTATTTATGATGGTTGCAGTGTCCTGGGGTCATGTGATTACCTTTTGTGACCTTCTAACAAGCAAAGTCAGTGGGGAAGCCAGATTCACTTAACAATTGCGTTACTAATTTAACAACTGCAGTCATTCACTTAACAACTGTGGCAAGAAAGTTTGTTAAATGGGGCAAAATTCATTTAATAAATATCTCACTTAGTAACAGAAATTTTGGGCCCAATGTAGTTGTAAGTTGAGGATTACTTTTGTATGCATGTATTCATTTGTTTAAAATATATATAGGTTACCCATCTTACCTCAAGGTAACTCTTTTGAATGTGCCTTCCCCTGTCCCTGTCTTTATCTTTAAGAAAACTAGGAACAATCAAGTCTGAGACATTTTCTCAAACTACATTTCTGTTTTGGACTCAAATTTCTTTTATCTGACCATTATCTTGATTTTGCGACTCTTCCTCCTGTTCCTCAAGGCTATTCCTTCTGCTTATTATAGCTGCCATGATGTATATGGGTAAGAAGCCACTTCCTATTAAGGGCAAGACAGCAACCATATTATGTAGATTCAAAGGAATGTAATTTTGAGTGAAAGAGCCTCTACAATCAGCTCTTCCTCAGAATTACCCCTTGATAAGATAGTCATTCCCATGACATATCAAGATTATTCAAAGGTCTTTGATGGAATGGAATTTTATGGAATTTTATCTGATAACTTCAAAAGTATGCTGTGGCTTGTGAAAACTTATGCCATAATAAATTTGCTAGTCTGTAACCAGATTGGCACTATGGATTTAATTTTAGTGGAAACTAAATTTGTGGAGAATGGAATGATTAAAAAGAGCTTTTCATTTGGAATATCTAGGTCAATGTCTGAAGCGTATTTCTGGAGCAGCAAATCTAACTGAAATCAGAGCAACTTACTTTTGTGCAAATAGAGCTATGATTGCATTGTTACTTAGCTAACAATATTTCATCCTTCTGGCTTTTGGATCACTACCTGATAATGGACTGAAATATATTTCTGAAATAATATTGTCTACTAGTGAAATAGTAGTTATAGGAAAGACAGTAAGGCAGGAGAGAGAACCAGAAATATTTATTTTTTGAAGAAAAATTAAACTTTGTCTAACTTTCCATTGAGATGTTTTTTCTCTGTGTGTATTGGCACCGAAAACAAGATATAAAGTTTTTCTTTTTTAAAAAATGAAGACTAGGTTTATATTGGGACTGCAGTTCTTAAGCACACTAAACAAGAAATAAGCAATATTGATTACAGGGATGCTTATTTTTGAGTAAACATGATTGGGATATTACTGTATGGTCAGAGTTATATCGTATTGGCTGTTTAATATGAAGAAAATATTGATTTTAAAAAACCCATAGCTATTAATTTTCCATTTGCCCAAATTCTGACCAGTAATACCAATTCTTCAGGAATCAATGTGTAAGAAATCCACTTCTTATCTTGACTATGTTCCAAGTTGCCATTTCAGATTTTGAAGCTATGTTTTTGGGGACTATTTATAAAACATCACACATTAAAAGGAAAACAGAGTGATATTGATGAGAACAACATGAGAAACACTTGCCAAAAGGCAGTATTTTTTAATGTTGTGGATATGTTATGATGGACCATCCATCTCTTGTCATTAAAAGCCACATGCCTGTTTCATTTGTGAAGGAAATATTTTTGTCAGCAATAACCAGGCTTAGCTTTTAAATATGGAATAGCAATTTACAATCTCTATGGAAAGAAAAAGTGGACAGTTTTGATTAATGCTTCAATTCTACAGTTTTTTTAAATTCTCAGATAAAATAAATTATCAATCCAACCTGCCACTTCTCTCTCAACATTTTTTGTTTTCTTTCATGCTTTGTTTGGAATAGTTGAAACTATTCCCTACCTTGCACGATACCTGTAATTTGTGCCAAAATTGCTATTATGTTTAGCTGAAAACTGCTACCTTGATTTAAAATGGGGAGATTGCAGTGATTCATCCAATTAACATATATTATCCTTTCCCACTCTGGTGCCTTCTTTATGTGTGGGGATTACTGTTCCTAGAATTCCCAGTCAATCAGAATATTGGCCAGGATAGTTGGGAAATCTGGAAATTGTAGTCTCTGCACATATGGAATGTACAAATTTGGAGACAACTAGCATGTCTGTTCAACATGATGTTGTGAAAATATTTACAGCAATACCATGTTAAGTCATGAAGAAAGCTGAAGGTTTCATAATGCTGTGTAGTTCATCAGTAATAATCTCCTACCTACCATTTTTTATCTAGTCAGGTGCAATGGTTTGTTCCTGTGTAATGATCCTGCACTCTTAGAAAAGCACTACAATACTATGTAATTCTTATCCTACACACATTTATTAAGAGCCTTTGACTCATGGAGTTGGATGTGACCTTAGAAGTCAATTAGTCCCAATTGGTCAGTGCAAGATCCACCACAGAACATCTCTGACAGATGATGATCCAGCTTCTGTTTGAAATCCTCCAGGGAAGGAGAACTTACCACCTCAAGTGGCAGTCTGGTCTGCCAGGTGACTCATACAATCTGGATGGCTTTTTTTTTCATATTGGACCTGAACCAACCTTGTTGTAGTTTAAGCCACTGTACCTGGGGCAATAAAGATGTTCCCTCTTCTACATGACAATCCTTCAACTCCTCTCATATCATCCACTAGCTAACTCTTCTGTCAGTTAAACATATAAAAAATATTTTCCCCATTCCTGATAGGGCTATATAACAAGGCCTTTATTATATTCATAGGCCTCCTCTGAATTGGATGCAGCACAGCAAGTGGGATTTGATTAGGAAAGAGTAGGGTGGAACAATTCCTTCCCTGAGTCCCTGACCCTGTGCTCTTGGTAATATTATTCAAGATGGCATTTGTCTTCTTAGCAGCTGCATCATAGACTGACTCATATTGAGCTTGCTAACCAAAACACCCAGATCTCTTTCACATGCACTATTGCAAAGCCTGATTTTTTTCCTCTAACCTTTTGCTTAGGGTTTTAATTTTTCATATCTAGAAGGCAGAATTTTATAGGTATATTTTTAAATGCCAGTGATCAAGACAGCCTGGATGCTTTTGAATCTTCTTTTCTTCTTCTAAGGTATTAGCCACTTCTCCTAGCTGGGTGTCATCTGCAAATGTGATAAAAGTCCCAGGAATTCCCTTACCTAAACTATTGATAACATATTTATCTCTGTTATTTCTGAGCTTTTTAGCTTTGTAAGATGTCTGACTGGAACAATAAACTGCTGATTGCATAGTCTAATCACATTCTACTTATTTTTTTGCTCAAACATTTAGATTTTTATGAAGACTGATCCATTTTTAAATCTACATGTTTTCATAAACATACTAATTTGTCATAGTCAAATCGAAAGACTTTGGACTTTCTGGAGAAGAATGGAAAGAGAATGCACTTATAGCTTCCAACAATTCCGCTAGATTTAGGCAGAAGCTTAGAGAATTAGAAAAATAGAAAAGTGATTTTATAACTGCTCTGTTACTATATTTATCTAAGGCAGGGCTTTTCAACCAGTGGTATGGGTACATTGGCACCTGGCAGGTGGTACGCGACCATCCTAGAAAAGTGATAGCGGGGGAGGGGAATGAGCTGAACCGGTGGCAGCACCGCACAAGCCTGAGTGAGAGACGGATGGAGCTGCAGGTCTGTCAGGGCTCAGCGGAAGCGCCAGGATCAGCGCCAGGCTCCAGCTAGAGCAGTGGTTCTCAACCTTTTTAATGCCGTGACCCCAACCAGTCGTAAGTCGAGGACTAAACTGGTCGTAAGTCGAGGACTAAACCGGTTGTAAGTCGAGGACTACCCAACTGGTCGTAAGTTGAGGACTTTCCCTGCCCGGGAGCGCCACGCATGCGTGGTTCTGCCCCCTGCGCCGGCCAAGGCGTAGCTGGCAAGCGGCAGAGACGGAGCAGGCCGACCACCAGCTGGCCCAGCCCAAGGGAGGTAAGGCACCCGCTGGAAAAGGGGAAAAAAATGGCGGGCAAAAAAAATGGCGGACAAAAAAAATGGCAGACAGCCTTGCTTGGCGACCCCCATGAAATGGTCGATCAACCCCAAATGGGGTCCCGACCCACAGGTTGAGAACCACTGAGCTAGAGCTTGACGCTGATCCTGGTGCTTCTGCTGAGCCCTGAAGAAGCACCAATCAGCTGGAATGTTGCAGCATCTCCAGGGTCTTGTGATTTACATTCAGATGCTTGGCAACTGATTCATATTTATGATGGTCACAGTGTCCCAGGGTCATGTGAAGTGACCAAAACCTGCTGCAACCACCCAGCAGACGGTGGGAATAAAAACCAAACACCCCCACCCCACCTCCACTGCCAATCCTCAACAGAAATGCTCACAACAATGAAAACCTCGGGCAGGAGAAAGAGTGCCGCCGGGTGGGCAGGCAGGCAGGTGTCTTGCTCGGCTGTGGCTTGGGGGGCACTTTTTTCAGTGCCATTGTAACTTCGAACAGTCACTAAGCGAACTGTTGTAAGTCGAGGACTACCTGTACTTTATCACTTTTTTCCTTTTCTTTTTTTTTTGGTCATCAAGTTTTTGACACTTTGCTAGGCGACTGGTGGTACTCGGATGTTGCCATATCCTAAAAGTGGCACAATGGGTGAAAAGGTTGAAAAGCCCTGATCTAAGGCATTAAGAACCTGCCATGTTGGAGACGTGGATAAACTGATCTGCTATTTACACAGTATTTGAGGACACCAAAATTTCGTATTATTTCACATCACTTTTCTTGGTGCTGTAAATCTATCCCTTTATGGTGCCTGTGTAAAAAGAGACTAATTGAAGTCTTTCAAGACTATATCCAGCTATGCATTACATACATATCCACAGGCCAAGTGAGGCATCTACAGGGCTGCATGCAACTCTAGCATCCATTTGCAATCTCCTACCACTCTAAAACCACGCTACTGACATTTGGTGGTAGAATGGACACCTTTGAGAGGTGCAGATTCAGGCTGTTCTGAGGAAATTTGGCTGGTTTAAAGTGGGGATAGGAGATGTTTGCCTCCAAGAGGCCTCCTACTTTAAAATATCACCCCCGCCCCCAATTCCAACTCTAAAATAGAAACCTAAAAGAACACAGTCTTGGTAATTGAATTTCTTAATGAAAAGAAGAGAATGAATATGCTCTCCCATTTACCAATAGCTTGTTAGGAAAATGGAAAGAGAGGGAAAGAAGAGAGGTTTTATTTGAACCATTTAATCTGAGATGAGCTGTTTATATGAACTGCCAAAGAAATAAAACTAGACCATACCAGTTCTTGGGGAAAGAAATCCACTGTCTCCCTTTCGGTCCATTGGATCACTTTCTACAACATCTCATGCTTCCCCTCCCTGCTCCCTGTTTAGTTTTTGAGATAATATTTGCCATTGCCATAGTGGCAGGAAGATGGAAATAGCTGCTGTCACTATTGGATTTAGAACTTGGCATTTTATTTGCTGAAAAAGAACCCTTTTTGCAGAAAGAAGTCTGCAAGTTTACTGTTTTTTTCTCCCAGGCTTTCTATTGCTTTTGCAAATAATTATCACTGCTTAAACGTCTTTATTTAAATTGTATTTGCCACTCTTGTGGCAAAAGGTTTGAAGTAAGGCAAATACCTTTAAAAGGAGAACCTCATTATCATGATGGGTGGGCAGCATCTCACTGAACCCATTCCAAAGAGTTTCCACATAGGCCAAAAAGCTATGTGCTTGTCCACAATATATTTGAAAGCCCAGTGAAGTCAACCTTTTTCTTTTGCAGAGTTTGAAATCTTGAATTTGGTAGTAGTCTGGCTTCCCATTTGATGAGAACTCTTGTCACTTAGCTCCTGAACCGAAGGCATCAATTACTCTCTTCCTTTTGGGACCAGAGTCACTGGGGAGGGGAAAAAACAAACAAAAACCAACTGGAACAGTAACTCTCCTTTTGCAACTGGCTGATCCTCTTCTGAAAAGTAGAGGAAATAGAATGAATTATTGTCAACATCACACCTGAAATTGATACATCTAGGCTTGCCTGCATTTAGGAAGAGCTGCAAGAATCTGAAAGCAGTGAACGCCACCTAAATTAACCTAATCTCCGATTCAACAGCAACAAACAGCTAAGAGTGGCAGTATAATAAAAAAAATCATCTGGTTGCAAAATTGCTGAGATGCATCTTTTTACCATCCTTTCAGGGGATAGGCAAGGAAGAGCACTGATTAAATGCTTGCAGGGTTCCCCCCCCCCCATTCTGTCAACCAACTAAAGGAATGATGTTGTTCCTTGTTCTCAGGCACCCAAGTTGGCAAAAGTGAATCTATTCTGGGATCAGATTCACATTGCTTTTGGGAGACTGGGGAGTGAAAACCCTAACCCAATTCCCTGGTTACTGGATCATATACTGTAGACACAGCACAATCTCTGTTCTTTGGATCATATTTTGCAGGATTTCTTGACCACTTACCAGAATAAGCTCTAGTTGAAAGACTCCATAGAAATGATGCCACTCCCTGAGCAGCAGAAACACCTTCCAAAGGGATTGATTTACTTTAAGGATTGTTTTCAGTCTTTAAAAAAAATGTACTTTTCTCAAGAACATTAAGATATTGGCTGACTACATACTTGAATATTTGCTCAGAAGTCTAAGCAGCAGTCGTAAATAATTGCTGTTAATCATCCCCTTTTTTTGGGAAAGAAACTATTTGTAAAACTTCTCTAGCCACACACATAAAATATGTCAATTTACTTTTGTATAAGAAAATGTATTCAGCCACTTGGATGAAATGTCTGCCTCTGAATGTATGATGTGATTTACCACCTCACAGTAGGTATTGTGTTAAGACTTCACCAAACAGGCCTCCTTAGAAATTTTTGAACCAAGATTTGGAAGCAATGCAAAAGAGAAAAGCTAAGTAATATAGCACATGTGGCTGAAGCTCTTTCTAAGCAATCTTCTATAGCAATCCATAAGAACATATTTTTAAAAAAATGCATTTTTGAGAATTAAAAATCACATGGCTTTATCTCAGCTACATGATCAGGATTAATGTTGAAAGCCTTTGCAATGACTGCAAATTTCCAGCCTGGTCTTGTAGACAGGATAGTTGGACGAAAAAGTGTCCGAAGGTTTCTATACCAGTTAAACAGTGGGCTGTTTATGTATAGAATAAGAAGAATGCGTAATAAGTCAAACATTAAATGGGTATTATTTGCATAGATGTTAGCTGTAGTTATTCAGTGTTTGGAATTTTGAAATGAAAATGGAATTTTCTCAAATACATGTATTTGGTTTACAGTATTGGAGGCAAGAGAATTTTAAAATGGGTGATTCCATTTATGAATTGCATGCTTATGTACACCATTCTGTTGTGTTCCGTAATCTAGTATTTACCTTATCCAACATACGTATCCAAAGTCAAATGTCAGCATGGGGATGGTTATGAATGAACTGGAGGTAGGGGCGACTGACGAATTCTGGGAGATGAAGTCCACCAGTCTTAAAGTGGCCAAGTTTGGAGGAAAAATGGCACATGAATATGTCAGCTCTCTTTGTTGAACACTCACACACACACACATACCACTTAGATTCTTCTTTGTTCTTGCAGGAATCAAGGAAAGTGCGTTGAAGGCATGGTAGAAATATTTGACATGCTGCTGGCTACTTCTTCTCGCTTTCGAATGATGAACGTCCAGGGGGAAGAATTTGTATGTCTTAAATCTATCATCCTACTCAATTCTGGTAAGTGAGACATGTGTCTTTAAAGTTACCACTTAGCCTAATGGATGACTTATTCCAGGAGAAGGATAGAAGAATATAATAATTTTTTTCTTGGAGATCTCAGTGGCTTCAGATATCACCAACCATTGTGTCCTTCCTGGCATTATTAGGTGGGACTATATTATATAGGCCATTCTTATTTGGAAGATTGATTCCAGAAGATGGTTCTGGGGAGGTTAGTCCTTTGATCCCTGGCATTCTGCTGTGGACCTGTCAAGCTTCTGTTCTATGTCTCTGACTTTTTATTGTTGATATGATATATAGGTAGTCCTCGACTTACCACCACAACTGAGCACAAAATTTCTGTTGCTAAGCGAGATAGTTGTTAAGTGAATTTTGTCCCATTTTATGACCTTTCTTGCCACCGTTCTTAAGTGAATCACTGCAGTTGTTAAGTTAGTAACAAAGTTGTTAAGTGAATCTGGCTTCCCCATTGACTTTGCTTGTCGGGAGGTCACAAAAGGCGATCACGTGACCCTGGGACACTGCAACCGTCATAAGTATGAGCCAGTTGCCAAGCATCCAAATTTTGATCATATTGATCATGGGGATGCTGCAATGATCATAAGTGTGAAAATGGCCATAGGTCACTTTTTTCAGTGCCACTGTAACTTCAGTCACTAAATGAATGGTTGTAAGTCAAGGACTACCTGTATATGCCTGAGGAGATTATCTGAGGTATGAAAGAGCATAGGGATTTCTAAAATGTTGGCCTTATTTGTGGTTTGCCTTTGACATAGTATTATGGACAGTAGCTACTGTAGTTCAGGTGTTCAAGAAGGAAAGTTTTATATTCTCTCCTCTTCCTCGCTGCCATCCATGCTCCATGAAAAACACTCCATGTACATCTCTGGGCTGTTCTGAACAAAATAGGAAATTCCATAGAGACAATTGCAGGAAGAAAAGAAGACAAGATTTTTCTTCTGTGTAGTTCTTTGATCGTTGTTAGTACAGTGACTTGTCTTTAGAGCTAAGACAATGTTTTGGAAAACAATCTTATCCTAGAGCAGGGGTGTCAAACTCGTGGGGCGGATGCATCATGCCGAAACCACGCCCACCCCATTGCCGGCAATGGAAAAAAGTCACGATACGTCACGACACGTCACATGACATTGTGAGTTTGACACCCCTGTCCTAGAGTAACAATACTCGAAATACATTCTGTATAGCAGGGGTCCCCAACCCCTGGTCTGTGGACCGGCACCAGATCGTGGCATGCGAGAAACCGGGCTGCACAAATAAGCAAAGCCCCATCTGTGGATGCAAGCAGCACACGAAACCATGTTCCCTCCGGTCTGTGGAAAAACATCTATCCACAGAATCAGTCCCTGATGCCTAAAAGGTTGGGGACCAGTGCTATATAGTGCATTCTTGAGGTGGCACGGTGGCTAGCAATTAAGATGCTGGGCTTGTCAGCTGAAAAGCCAGCAGCTCAGGTTCGAGAACTGAGTGCCATACAATGGGGTGAACTCCTGTCCCAGCCCCAGCTCCTACTAACCTAGAAGTTTGAAAGCATGCACATGCGAGTAGATAAATAGATACCACTTTGATGGGAAGGTAACAGCATTCTGTGATGTCATGCTGGCCACATGATCACCCCCTATATTTGGCAACTACTAGGAGAATAAAATCTACAGGGACTCCCATAGTGCCTTCTTATCTCCAAATCCTTCTTATTAGGGTAGTAACTGGCCCTTGTTATTTACAACTAACAATTTGTTGTTAGGTGCTTATGGGGTAGCATGTTATTCATTTTTGTTGAGTGTCATTTTATTCTCATTAGCCTACTCTCTGTGGATTGAATCTGCTGTAGTCAAAGCAACCAACAACACAAGTTATTGTGGCATCAGCATTCTGAACAGATTATGCAGAAAGCGCTTCTGTTTGCAGAAAGCAAAACAAAACCAAACCATTATTAATATATACAAAATAGGATAGCAACACTAGTTTTAAATAAAGATGCAAGATACAGCACTGTGAATCATATTTTATTTTAGAAACTGCTCGAAGAGGAAGATTTGTTAGAAGACAAGACAGCATTCACAGCAGTTGTTGTGATTCAGTAAATCAAGAGCAAGAGGCAGAAAATGAACTTTGAATGGGTATTTCTGACTAAGGCAATCAAAAGCAACATTGTACCACTACAGTTAAATTACCTTAGAACCAGGCTACATATTATATTATTAATGTAGACTCATAAAGAAAAGGCAGGATTAAATCCAACATACAATTATCATATATAATGCATAATATATTCTACTTTCTACTGAGGAACAATCCCAAAGTGAACACACGTTATTTCCAGTTAAAATAGATTACAGTTAAAAGCAATTTACAATTTATAAAAAAATATAGTAAAACCTGCTAATATAATTTAGTTAGAATCATAAATTACTGTATCTTAAATGTCCATAATGCAACCCCCCACAGTCCCAAGTGAAATAACTCTACAGATCTATACAATTAATGTCTTCTGAAGTTCAATACAATTCACCACCTATGTATTTTGACTTGCCGGTCCTGTCCAACTAAAAATTGGGGGAAGTGAGAGAGATCTGGCACACGTGCTGATGGGGTACATGTTAAAATGGGTTAAATGTGGTGGACCCCAAACTGTATATGGCAAATTTTTACACATATCCTCTGCAAATCAAGACATCACAGATGGAATTTCTCCAGATATTAAGACAACAGCTTGCTTCTTGATATAAGGGCATAATCAAGATGTCATTTCGGTAACAAATATGATCTCGATTACTGTGCATAAATATTGCCCATTTTATTACATAAAGTTCTTTTTCATAAAAATAATAAAAATAAAAATAAAAAGTCACATTAAATTTATTTGCAGGCCATCTCATTTTAAAGCGACTGTGCAACATAACATTGTACTCTTCTGAGTGCCATAGCTTATAGCCATATCATGCAAGTGTCTCAGCCCAAAATAATTTGATTTTCTTTAGAAGCCTTACAGCTATTGTATTTTGCACTAGAGTTAGATCTCCAGTAGGATGCTATTTGCAGTTGATTATCATGTGTCCGCATAAGTAACTTTCTTTAGAATGGAGCTTTTGAAACCAGGAAATAAGGTCAGAAAATTAAAGTGAAGACCCAATGTTATGTATATTTCAAATTGTTTGCTTTAGAGAAGAAGAGAAATAAAAAAGGAACATGCATATACTCAGCACTTAGGCCGATGGCACTAAGAATTTGACTTCTAGTCTGCTCCCTCCTATATTGTGAAAGAGACTGACTGACAACTTTTATAGGAATTCTCTGGAGTTAATGTGTTTCAGCTTGCAGTCCAAGCACCCAGCTGCAAATTCTGAGATATACAGCCAGAATACTGATGATCTGATAAAGGGATGTGTAGCCTGTGACAATGTAACTTTCTTATTTTGAGAGTGATCAATGTTTATGTTAGGTTCTCTCCTTTCTTTCTCTTCCTTTTTTTTTTTTTTTTGCTGTGACAAAAAATGACATCTCTGAGAGAAGGCTTTGTTATCATAATGGCCATCATGACGCAGCAAACACATAATTAACTTAATCATGATTTATTCGCTTTGTTGAGCTATAGGCTGATCATTTGTAGTTCAATATGTCAGACTGATAAACCTGTAAGTCACATAAAGATGTTATTTCATATGGAGCTCTTTTTTAAAAAAAAAAGTTCCAGTGCCATCTTTGAATTGTAAGCTTCCCAGCGTCATTTGCTGAGGATGAGCAGCTATAGAAATCAAGCAAACAAATAAATACATCTTACCACAAAATGTTTTGATTGGCGCTACACTTCTATGCTTGCTAATAGTCATACAATTATTTTCTTCTATTGTATATGTATATGTCAGAATCAGAACCTCAATTCAAATTATATTATTTTTGTATAATATTTGTGAGTGTTAAAGCAGTTTTTCAAGTTTGTTGTGTTATGTTTTCATTTATTTAGCTCACTTAGAGTTTGAGAAGACTTTCTCTAAGCTGGTGCCCTTCAGATATGTTTGTATTCAGACTTCCAGAACTTCAGAAGCTGTAGTTCCATCTAATAATAGAATAGAATAGAATAGAATAGAATAGAATAGAATAGAATAGAATAGAATAGAATAGAATAGAGCTGGAAGGCACCTTGGAGGTCTTCTAGTCCAGCCCCCTGCTCGAGCAGAAGAACCTATACCATTTCAGACAAGTGACTGTTTAGTCTCTTCTTAAAAACCTCCAGTGATGGAGTGCCCACGATTTCTGAAGGCAAGCTGTTCCACTGGTTAATTGTCCTCACTGTTAGGAAGTTTCTCCTTAATTCCAGGTTGCTTCTCTCTTTGGTCAGTTTCCAACCATTGTTTCTTGTCTTGCCCTCTGGTACTTTGGAGAATAAGTTGATCCGCTCTTCTCAATATCTTTTTTGTGATATGGTGACCAAAATTAGCTGCAGTATTCCAGGTGTGGTCTTACTAGGGTTTTATAAAGAGGTACTAATATTTCATGTGATCTTGATTCCATGCCTCTTTTTATACAACCAAGGATTGTATTAGCTTTTTGTCTGCTGCTGCACACTGCTGGCTCATAGTCAAGTGATCGTCCACTAGGACACCAAAGTCCCTCTCACAGTTGCTGTTTTTGAGCCACGTTTCGCCTAATCGGTATTTAAACCTTTGATTTTTTTTCCTGCCTAAATGTAAAGCTTTGGTTTTCTCCACATTAAAACTCTTTTTGTTGGCTAGGGCCCATTGTTCAAGTTTGTCAAGACCTTTTTGGATCCTAAGCTTGTCTTCTGGGGTGTTGGCTATTCCTGCCAGTTTAGTGTCATCTGCAAATTTGATGAGTTCTCCTTCTATTCCTCATCTAAGTCGTTAATGAAGAGTACTGGGCCTAAGATGGAGCTTATCTCATCTGGAAGGCACCAGGTGGGGAAGGTTGCCTTGAACATTTGTTCCTTTCTTCCTATTGAGAAGGTTGAGTCATTGACTTTTGTTGGCCTTACTCTCAGAAATTTGTATAAAAAAATTAAACTTCTTTCTGTAGTACATCCCTCATCTCACCTCCTGAAGTTGAGCACAGTGTGCTGGTCAGCTATGCTAATATGTCTTCTATGTTTTTTTAAAAACTTTCTAATCGATAAATTGCACTCCAGTAATTAGTGCTTTTTTTCTATAAAAAAAAAAAGGTGCCGGAACTCACACATGTCATACAACCCACCTTGCCTACCCTACAAGGTACCATCCAAAAAAGGTGCCGGAACTCCGTTCTGAGCGTTCTATGAGAAAAAAAGCCCTGCCAGTAATAATCAGCTTACCAGGTTACTCATATCCTTTCTGACTGCCAACTATATGCTTCAGCCATAGAAAAGCATTTAAAGTTGCTAATTGACACAATAGCCCATTGGGACCTCATCAAAAAGCTTATCTTACTTGCCCCAAGTACATAGGCAGTAAGAAAGACTGCCACATTTATAGCTAAAGCCATTCAACTGAGAGTTATCTATTTAGATCAGATTATGATCAGCTTACTAAAGGATGATCTTACCTGATTATTTAACAGAATATTTTTATATCACAACACACCCTATTGTTTTATCATTTTATATGATACGTTAATTAGACTAATCAATAAAACTGCTATAAAATACTGATAATGCTAGGCATCCTCTCCTGTCCTCTCCTCTCCTCTCCTCTCCTCCCACAGGGATCTACACATTTCTTTCTAGCTCCTTAAAATCTCTGGAGGAAAAAGAACATATCCATCGTGTTCTGGATAAGATTACTGACACTTTGATGCATTTAATGGCCAAATCCGGCCTTTCCCAGCAGCAGCAACACAGGCGCCTGGCTCAGCTCCTCCTCATCCTGTCTCACATCAGGCACATGAGGTGAGTAGTAGTTACCCAGCGGGCTTTAACACATGGCAGCTTAGTGCTATCTTCTGTGTAAAAGAGACTCCTTCCTGAAATGTGCTATCATGGTTAAACTTGAGGGGATGATAAAAGTCATAGAAAAATTGAAAATCCAAGGTAAAGTTTGCCAATATCTAAAATCCCTTGAGAACAGCTAGAATTTAAACTTCAGCATTCATTTGTGCTGCACATGGCAAAGGGAGGTGTATCAGATGATGTCCTCAAGATGTATTTGGGCTTGACCTCAATTACTTTGGAATATAATCATAAATGTGCTAATTTTATTATGAAAGCCAAATGTATCTCATGTTAGACTTCTGTGATTCCATTCTTTTGCTTGTTGCATGTTTTCAATTTTTCATTCATTCCAGTGGAGATCCATCCATTATACAGTGCCCAAGTATTTTCAAATGCACTGTAAAGATCAAATGGGATTAGAAAATTCAGTGTTTGTTTTAAAAAGTGCTATAGTACCATTGTTCCTAAAATGGGGTACTAACCTGGGGGTTGCTGATTACTGCTCTGGCCTGATGCCTTCTCTATGGAGTACTATCTCACTCCGCCGAAATTTGTACAGTTCCCACCCCAATGAATTCCAAAAGTCTTTGAATTCCTGGTATTCTCCCAAGTCTTGGGTAGGGTGTGGGTTGAGCGACTGTTGCATGTTTTCTTTTGTATTTTTTTTCCTGGATGTGCATGATTCTTTTTCTTTCTTTAAACTCTTAAGCCACCCAGAGTAATCTGGAATTGTGTCGGCTCTAAATTTAATTAATTAAATGAATAAATTCTCCACAGTCACCTTGCTATTTTCCAGTATAGTCAGAATCTAGGTTTTATTGCCCCCTTAGGTCATTAATCAATATATTTGAACATGCTTTGCATCATTCACCCTAACCCTAACCCCAAGCAATAGTAGAGCTAAAGTTGAACTCTCTTGGGATAATTGTAATTAATTTTATTTTTATGTGAACCTCTAGCAATAAAGGGATGGAGCACCTCTATAACATGAAGTGCAAGAATGTGGTCCCACTTTACGATTTATTGCTGGAAATGCTGGATGCTCACCGTCTGCATGCTCCTGCAGCTAGGAGCACACCCCACAATGAAGGGGAACTTTCAGACCAGCTGGTCGTGGCACCTGCTTCAATGCATTCCTTACCACCTTGCTATGTGAACAAACAGGAAGATGAACCTGTGCAAGAAGCAATCTGAATTCAGATTACAAACAGCCTACAGGATTCTGAGCATCCCATCAGAAAACGCCGGGCTTAGATGAACTGGTACCATGTCTAAGCACTCCAATACTCAGCAGTCACCAGTGATTCCCAAAACATTGATGGTCAACTTCATTAATGGCAGAACATTTATAATTTTGGATATGATATGTGGTTTAATTAAAAAAAATATGTTTGTGTTAGCAAAACACAAGCCTGAGGATTCCTGTACTTCGTTTGCTGGTATCATATAGAGAAGTTGGATGATCTTTCATTTTTAGATCAATTGGGCAAAAATCGCAGCTGAGTTGAGTAGGTGATGTTTACATGTAACGTTATTGGCTGTTTGGTGGCTACAAGAAGAATATACCACATAAATACAATATACAAAGCAATGGTGGTTAAGGACAAAGATTCTGTTAGACTCCCATTTTCAATTTTTTTAAGAGAAAAGAGAAGGGAAAATATGAATTTAAGGTTTCCCTGTTGGGATTCAATGATATACACAATGTACAAATAGATTAATCTACCCTTTCAAACTTCATAGACTGTTCCAGTTTATTTCAGCAAGAAAAGCCCCTCAATTAACTTGTTAAAATAACTGTGAGATGCTAAACTCTTTTGGTATTCCCAAGGGGGCTGACTCAGCCCTACAGAGTTTACCATAGTAAAGATAAGCAGGTGAACTGAAAATTCATATTAGCATTTTTTTTAAACTGGCATAATTTCGATGCATTGTTGGCCTGCTAAATTTACAATGAAGGTCCAAACGTAACAGATTTCTCCCCATATCTCTCTGAGGGAGAACTTCTGTGCTGACCATTAGAGTAGCTAATAGACTGTAGCCCAATTAAAATATGAAATTATATCAATTAATTGTGAATCACCTAAGGACCCTTGGCTGAAAATATAATTGATCAGTTGTACATATTATACCATCTACTTCATACCTTAACTGACAGTTCACATATTAATTGTGAAAACCCGACTGATCATGTGAAAAATTAAGTCCGTGTTGCCAACCCCCAGGAATGGGATGGTCTGCCCCTTCTACTCGCTTGAGGTAAATTTGTGGGAAAGCTGCACCTGCACATATTTAGGTGGTACCTGAAATTGACTTTTTAGAAAATTCCAGCTCTATTTAATACAATCAGTGCTCCACAGCAGGAAAATCATCTGTTTCCTTGAGCAAGGCCCTGGATGCATGTAATACTCTCTAATATCTGCCAAAGCAACAGAGCTTCATGTTGAGTCACAACTAGTGGCAAGAGAGCAATGAAGAAAGGACAAGAAAGTTTTGCACTGAAGCTGTCCTTTGGGTCCTGCACATATTGACTCCTTCCAAAGCGAGACACACACATCCAGGACTAGGCAGATCAAAATCTACAGATGATCAGCAGCAACCACTTTTGTTAAAATCTATTCCCTTTCCAACTATATGCCTAAATGTTGTGACTCTCCTTTTGTTTTTACAGTGTTCTCGCCAACACTTCTAGCCCAAGCTTCGTTGCTAGTGGCCTTGCTTTTTATTAATACCACAAAGTACCTATTTTTAAAAACATAAAAAGAACAAAAATCAATGGTCCTGCTTTGACGTTTCCCCAAAGCCACTGGGGATACGAAGTGCCTTGGCAAAAATGGATACAGTTGTATGCTCAAATGCCCACACTGTATATATGCTGTGTATACAGTATATTACATTGTTAATATTACATTGTAATATATTGCATGATATATTAACAACAAAAAGAGTTCTTGTAGGACCATAATTAAAGAAAACAAATTTTAGTCATTTGTACCCAGGTGTTTATTGAAAATCTAGATATTTTTAACTGGGAGTTAGCCCCATAGAATGCAGTTGTACATCCTTCTGAATAGACAAGCATAGGATCGGGCTACAATAATATAATTCAGTATTTCTATTTTTATAAGGGAAAACACTTTTGCTATTTTTCTACTGATTCCTTAAGGGTAGAGAAGTTTCATTGTATTTGTTGCTTTGGCTGGTTTTTTTTTTTCATTCACTTCTGCTGGATTGGAACTTCCATCTTAGATATACAAAGAGTGCTTGGAAGCTTTCCTCCCCATCCAAGTGAATGGTGAACATTTCAAGTACAGGACCTTAATAGGCCCATTGTCCATTGCCAATTGGGTAGAATTCTGAGTAGATACCGATACTCAGTTTCTGTCTATCCTCACACAGTGCAAAAGATTAAAGTTGGTCTCAGTCTATTTAAGTAATGTACACTACATCCATTTTCCTAACAGAAACCATGATTTTGCCTTGAGAAATTAGCAGGCAAAAGGGATACAAGTAAGGAAGCCAGAGATGGCAAGGGATGGGAATAGGCTCTTAGCATGGGAAGGTGTGATGTTTTTAGCTTTAATGCCAGCATACCTGGGACAGGTCCGGCTTGGGAATTGAAATCGCTTTTTGTTAAATGTGTGAAACTTAAGAAAAATATCTAGTTGTCATTATTGTTAGTTTGCTGGAAGCATTGTATTATCCTTATTGCTATTGTTTGTTGAAAGCACCTTACTGAATGCAGTGTGTGTTTTTCTGTGCATATAATACACACATGCAAAGCTCACCTATCAGACAACTGAATGTAGCTCTTCTATATAATCAGTCGACAGGTTAAAATATAACAAAATCACAGAAAAAAAACCTTTTCAGCTATCTTCTCTCATATGCAATCATGTGTGCCTAAGGCTTAGCGATTGTTAAAAATCATTACTGCATATCAAATTTTATATTCCTGAGAGACAAGACAGTTTTCACTTGGTCTAGGAGTAAACACACAAAAAACCCTTTCATGGCAGCTAATTCTGCTTTTTGTCCACATCCAAAGGACATTGCCTCAAATGGGTTCCTAATAATATGCAAGGATGGCTTTGTAACCCATCCTCTGAAGTTCGATTTTGAAACAGCAAACCAAACTACCCTTTAAATGTGGTGCATGTTGCTATTTATCAACTCATTATGCTACAACTAATGAATTGCTGCATCTAATTTTTGGTTTAGAGTAGGGATGTCCAAAGTTTGGCAACCTTATGACCTGGGGACCTCAACTCCCAGCATGGCTGGCTGGGGAATTCTGGGAGTTGAAGTCCACAAGTCTTCAAAGTTGGACACCTCTGATTTAGAGGCTCAAAGAAGAAAAGAGGGAGCTGTAAATTTTTATTTAGGCTTTTATAAGGGCGATTTTTCTGTGTGCAAAACCTTTCTTTAAATCTGAGTGCCATTGTGGATTCTAGCTCAGGTCAATTTCCTGTAAACCATCTCCATGGCCTCCAGTCCTCCTCTTTTGGGGTGCTGTAGGATGTACTTAGCCCCTTTGATCAAGTTCCCATTACTCTCAGCACATCTATAAACAGATGGATCACTGACTCCTGGGTGAAGAGGCTGAGTTGAAGAATTGTGCCCTTCAGTGAAATGGCAACAGCCATTCTGCTTTTCCAGCCACATATGAATCTGTGATTTTGGGGGCTATTGAGAATTCTTCATAGGCATTAGCCTTCTTCACCATGAAGGAATCTCAGTGAGAGGCAAATGGAGGGAGGACACAAATTAACAGCTGCAATCCCATGGCTGTAGAACGCACAGGATTCTGCTGTTTTTTAAAGGGACTTGAATCTCTTGAAAGCCCTTGAGACAAGATTGCCCTATATTTTGTGCAAATAAGGCAGTCCCTCCCATGGTTGTCCTCTTAAGCTCCAGCTAAGAAACATTCTCCTTTTGTGATGTTTTGATATTCAGGAGAAAGATGGACACAAATTAGGCTCCAAAGCAGATATAAGATCACCAATTGTCTGGCAAAAGAAGGGCATATCCTCCTTTTTGCCTTCAGGCTCTCTGCCTGGCAAGCATAGCCTTAAAAATCAAATATCAGCTGGCTTTTTGAGTATCTACAAGCTATCACTTCCTGAGCAACTTTTCTCCAGAGTGGAGCACTCCCTTAATGAGTGCTAACAGTAAGTTAACGAGCTCCACACTGTGACCTTGATTAATACCCTCCTGCTGGCTTGGCTGCTATCTGAAACTGACAAGACTTTAATCAGTTATATGCCTCTAGCACACTGTGCAATTGAAAAACGAGTCTTTCTGATGTTGGAAAAGTATTTTCATATACTTGTACATGCAGGTTTACGTTTTGGGGCCTTTTCTCCCTGTAATTTTTTGTCACAGATGCCATGAAAGTGAAACAATTAGCATGTCATCCTTTGTCCTCATTTGTCCTCATTCAGCTATCTGGTAACCTTATACAACAAAGCCTCTGCTTCTCTGTGAAAAGTTTTGCAATCATTGTGAGAGGTCATTGTGAGACCCAGTTTCTGAAATCAGTCATGTTGCTATGATCTCAGAAGGTGGACACCACCAAATTGCCATATCCTTCCTGCCCTAAAAATCAGGATGATTGATTCAGCACCACTGAAAATCAGCTAGGCCTTTATCATATATATCACAGCCTTATTAATCACCCTGAAATGAAATGTGCATTCCCATTTGCATCAAACAATGCATCCACCTGGTTTAAAATTCACCTAAATAAGCATTGCAGACTGTGTCTTCATTCACAGTGATTCTGTGTGCAACTCTTGCTGGTTATTGGTGCTAGTGTTTGCCATATGTTTTGGTGTGAATCTGAGCCTTCATTTTATACACGTTTTTAATGCTATTGCTTTTAAGACCTAAGCTAGAAGCCAAATGTTCCGCCAGTGGACTTTTGGATCTCAAGCTTTTTTTTTTTTTGAAGAATCAGTCAAATGAATCAATTGTTCTGTCTTGCAAGCTCGCTCTTCTGAAAGCTCTTTTCAAACACACTGTGGCTTTGTAATGTGATTCTTCAGATCTGAAGTGAGCACTAGTCAAGATCTGGACTTCATGCAGTGCTTTTAAGCTATCAGCCTAACTTTGTTGAAGTATAATTGTCATATAAACCTCGGAGGTACCAAAAATACTTTTGATGCTCAAAACCCCCTTTTCCTGTCATTGGTGCATTCTCTCATTTTAATTCATATTTCTGGATGTATTTCCGTCTTGAATGATGTTCTGTAAACAATTGTTGCCTTTTGAGGGACTTTACAATTTTGCACTGTCCTGGAAAGATTTTTGTAATGAACCTAACTGTTTTGCATTCAAACGTGCCTGAATTTATATGCTGCCATGCTGCCAATCTGTCTTTAGTAGGAATGTTATTCTGCAATGCACCTTTTGAAACAAAGCCTTTTGCCCCACAGTCTTGAAGTGCCCGCTGGATTATGATAAACTGTCAGTAGTGAAAAGATGCTAGTTAGAAAATAAACCCAACAGGTTACTTTATGCCACATTATTTGTACTTTTTTTTTAAAATGAAGCTTTGTGCACTACATTACCCTTTCATTGTAAAGTTTTCCCTTTATTATGAGGCTCATGTGCCATAATGTATTTGTTGAATTATTCTGCTCTTTTGCTAAAGCACATAATAGCATAATTGGTGTATCTGTTTTGTTAGAGTTGCTTTGTTAAATGAAAAAAAAAGGGTTAATCCTTTTTTTTTTTGTTTCTTTTTTGCACATTTGAAAGAATGTTACAAACAGCTTTTTAAAAAAATCAGCAGGATACCTGATCTGTCAAGATTTTCTCAGCTTTGATGTTGAAATAAAAAAGTGAATTACACCACTGGAATATGTCAACAAATTTCTTAAGTTTTTCTCGGGGTGGGGTGGGGTGGGGTTAAATTACAATCAATTAACACTTACATTTGTATCATTTAGCTGTAGTTTGTATTTGTGTCTGTTTGAATCTAAGGTAATGTTATAGAACAGTGATGGCGAACCTTTTAGAGACCGAGTGCCCAAACTGCAATCCAAAACCCACTTATGCATCATCGGGTGCTGGCTGGGTGTGGCCCATTGGGTGGGCATGGCTGCGATGGTAACAGCAGACTGGGTGGGACTAAAAAGTTCAATCAATCAATTCCAACTTTGCAAGATCTTTTTTTTTCTCACGAGAAGTTGAAATTGACTGATTGATTGAACCTTTTTTTTTGGGTACACGGCGGCGGAGGCTTAAAGCGAAAAGTTTTATAAAACCCAGCTGAAGGCCTAGGACTGGGGCGACGCCGCGCTTGCCCACAGAGACGGCTCTGAGTGCCGCCTCTGGCACCTGTGCCATAGGTTCGCCACCACTGTTATAGAATATTTAATGATATGAAGAAAAAGACAGGAATAATTGAAACAGAATTAAGAAAAATTCCAATGGTTGTAAAATGTAAATGAAGAGGGGCAAAAACAATCTTCAAATTTATCCTCTTAAAGCAGATTTGTTAAATATACAACCTTGGCCTGGTTTCAGTCAAAAAATCTAATCATCCTCTTTTTACTCACATCAAGCTCATGCTGCTCATCCTTCATCTGTCCCTTACTCCATCAATTAATTGCAAAAACAAGTCTGTAATCAAATTTGCAGCACTCTTAAGATTTAGAAACATAATCCAGGAGTGGAGGTCTGTATGAGTTCCGATAGGTACCAGCATCAAAGGGAGTTTCTCCTTTTTACTCAGAAGCTGAGATCTACATTGGATTAATCAATGTCATGTTAAAGTGAGGCCTATCCCAATTTTAACCTTTATGCATGCAGGCTTAAAATGTTTTGGTAATGTTGAGAGGTCAACATGATGCCTGAAGGGGTTGAATTTAGGGTATCTATAATATTGATCCCTGATGGTTCTGTTATAGATGAACATGCTTTCCAAATCAGATAATTAGGCAAGAGCATGCAATCTTTTCATAGCTTTACTTGGATCAAAGGGATCAGAGGCATCTTTCATAGTAGAAAACTGCTTTTGAAGATGTTTTTTTCATTAATACTACATCTGGGACAGGAAGAAAATGGTAAGAAGAAAACAAATCCAGTTTTAGGCTAAATATTACTATTAGTGATGCATTTATTGCTCATCTTATGGCAACCCAGCCACACACGCAGCAATATTTTGTTCTCAGATGCTATACCAACACAGTCATTAGTAAATTCCAGATAAAAGATCAGTTAATAAAAGGGGGGCGTTGTAGGAGAGAAATCGGGGCAAGGAGATGAGAAAAATTTGGGGGGTGGAATTAATTAATTTATACTGAAGCTATGAACAAATAAATTTAATACATACATTAAACAAATTAACTGGGGCCTGGGAAGATATGATTGCATTGCATATACTTCCTGATTAATGGGATGCAGGCAGCTAACTGTAGGTTGGCTTGCAGATAGTCTACAGTTCAACCATCCTAGCTTACATAAAATAACATGATCATGTTTGGGGGAAAAATGGACTTAACTTGCACTTGGCAAACACTGACCAGATGTGTCAATAATGGCCAGTACTATCTCATTACCATTAGGCCAGACTTCTAAATGTGACTTGGCTAAGAAAAAAACTAATAACCTGGTTTACTTTTGTTCAGTCTTACTAAAATGTTTAGTTTTAGCATTACTTGTTTCAACTGATGCATCATGCTTTGAAAGGTGGCTTTGGACACTTTTTGGTTAATGTGCCATTCTTTTCTAGACACTGGCAATTTGCAACTTTCACAGGTAAGCGATTGACAAGACTCACAAAGGTTTTAGCTCTCTGAAACTAATTACCACCCAAAGGGTACACTTTCTGTGGCCCTTCAGACCTCGATCAGCTCCACTTCAATATGGTAGCCTGCTGGCATGAATAAAGAGGACTGTTCAGGTGACAGGTGCATGATATGGGAATGTTAGAAATTAGCAGGCTGCAGGCATGTTACTCAGATTATTTTGTCAAGACAGATTGCAGTCACAAACCCTCAGCAAACGGAAAGTTATGTCAATTCACACAATTGAAAAAGTTATGTCAATTCACACAATTGATCATTAAACCCCATTGGAGTTCAATTGGCCCCTTGGGTAAGGTCCCTACATTCTGAGCTGCTTTCCAATATGGAAAACAAACTGTAGTGCAGTTTGGATTCTGCAGTTAGCGAAGCAGACTGTGAAGGGCCTGTTTATTCAAAACCAAGGTTCTTGTGCATCATTTCTCGCTTTCTCGGGCAGATCAGACAAAAATGCAAAGGATTTTGAGGCAAGGCACAATTTTGGTTGCAATGATGCGTAGAACTGGGCTGCCTTGGTGAAAGAAATCTAGCCAGTATGAACAACAATTATGTTCAGTGCAGTACCATCACCACCCCTACCTCCTCCTCATCGTCGCCGTCTTCATGAATGCTTCAACTTTACCCATGCTCAGGAAGTGAAGCAATTATTAAGGTAATGGTTTGTGGCAAATCATCTGCACACCTGTGTCTTGCTCAGCAATGGACACTGAATTATGGGAAATTTTGTTCAAGTCATTTCTGAGAGAATGGCAAACTAGTGGAATTAGTTTGTAATTGTAGTAGGAGGGAGTATATGAACACATGCCTAAATTGACACACACACAAAAAAAGACTACTTGGAGAAAAAACGGAAAAGAGAATGGCCATACTTCAATTCCAGAGGTTCACGGGGGTTGAATCCATATACAATCTCTGCACCTTTGCAAAATACCTGCTGGACTGGCCTGACAGGTTGTGTCCTACTGGCCCCCCAAAAGCTAGTTGTACCCCAACACCCAATAACGTGAGTACTGCTGCCCATATTTATATTCCTCTTCTTGGAAATGGGTAGGCGATGTGACATCATGATCCATGTGGTTTAGACTAGTTTTCTGTCACTCTGATTGGCTAATCAGATTTTGAAGGTATACCTGATCCTCTTTCCTGGGTAGAAAGAATCTGGAATCTTATTCAATCCTCCAAACAATGCAGACTTTACGACTTACTACCTTTTCTTTTCAGAATAAACCAATACATAGGAAATGCCTTTTGTCTCCCTAACCTAGACTAAGAAAGGCTTTCTAGCAGTTGCCCATTACTAATTGTTTGGTATTTTATACCTTACAGGTTATTGTCTGTGGATATGTCCCATATTAGGACAATCATTTCCCTATTTCGTTAAATTTCATCTCTCACTGTGCTACATATTGTTAACCCTAGACAGGGAGACTTTGGCCCTCCAACATTCACGAATTAACAGCTCCCAGCATCTCTCACCATCATCCCTATTGGCTGGAGCTGCTGCTGAGACTTCTCATTTGGCAATCTCCAGAAGGCCACCTCTTCCATCTCCCCAAATCAACAGCTCATCCCATCTGGAATCTATCATTTCTGAATATTGATGTTAACGGGACAAACATAGTGGTGTTAACATCTTGGTTCTTCAAATAAAATACATTAAAACAACACAGAGCACTTTGAGTTTTCCTTTAAGATGTTTCTTCCTACTCTGATGAAGAGCCATTTCATAAAATTCTGATTTTTATCTGGAGTTTGCAATGTGCAGCAAAGCTTGGCTTCTTCCAATGTTGCGTTTATTTATCTCTTTGAAGCAACTTTATATTTGGCAATATAAATAGATGGCTTTCATCACGTTGTCATTTATTTTTTAGCATTGTATATAAATCACTTAGCTGTGATTAAGATCAAGAATCCTTTCTTCAAGCAACATATTAATACTACTGTTGAGCCATCATCTCTGATGCTTCCAAACTCCACATCAGCTTTGGAACTACCAGTATATAACTTGGGACCCATTCTCCTCCTCCTCCTTTCTTCTCCTCCTCCTCTTCCTCTCCACCCACCCACCCTCCCTCCCTCCTCCTCCTCCTTTTTCCTCTTTCCTCTTTTTGGCAATTCTCTGGGTGGCTGGATGCAGAGGCTTGTTCTGTTTGTAGCAGATTAATCCTTTCTCTTTGCCTTTTCATTTTTTGAATTGTAGGGACTGCACTTCTAAGCCAGTGGGGTAGGGAGAGTAGTTTTGGGTCTGGTTGTAGCTCCCACTGGGCAGGGTTTCCCATAAATTGGAAGCTTGTGAAAAATGTTCCACACTCATTTATGTTTTTGTAGTTGGGACAAAACAGAGTGAGTTAAGGCCCCATTTTCTGGCGATATTAACATCTATGGCAATAGTTTACTTTGCAACCCTACATATTTATTTTGTATTGTTTTAATTGTTTTAACTTTTTATGATGTACATCACCCAGAGTTGAGATGATTGGTTATAGAAATTAAATCAAATAATTAAAAATGGAGACATTTAGAAACTGGAGGGGATAAAAATGCAATAAACAAATAGATTAAAATAATTGCCATGCAGGATTCTACCTAATGCTTTGGGACAGTTGCTGTATGTCCATATTCTGTCTGTTGAATCAGGCCATATTCTTGCATCTGAGCATGGCTAAGAATGAAAAAAACACTTCTTAGCAAATAACAGAAGCCTCCTTCTTAAGCTAGCCTTCTGTTGCATGCTTTGGTTCCTTTACGGCAGAGATCAGTGATATTACCAGAAATAGGTGATTTGTAGACCAAAGCTAACTTCTGAACCCACAGCAACATATATTATTATTAGTTCCATTTTATGTGTGATAAAAAACAAATCTAGTCATGTTGGTCATTAGAAAAAAAACAGCCGCATATATAACCATATATAGTAGGAGAAATCTTTGAAGGATGAGCACAATGTCACAGAAGAACATGCAATATTTCAGAATTAGGAAGGGGCTGCAGACAAACTCAGATGGTAGGATTGCTTTAAAAACATGTTCAATTTGGGGAGAGGAAAAGGATTTTGATTCTCATTTCTGATGATATACAAGAGTAATAAATGACCAGACTGCAGATGGTCATTATTGACTACATGACCTCATGAATGGTTCTCCAGGTCTTCTAGTTTTACAGGTTCAAGAAATAATTACTTAATGTAAAGTGTTAATGTAAAGACTTTTAACGTAAAGATTCGACACTGGGAAAAGGAAGGCCAAGGAGAAGAATCCAAGTTAAGGTTGGTGTCTGCAGGACCCTTAGCTTGTGAAGTGACTGCTTGCCTAACAAAGAGCGATATAATCCCTGTGCAGCAGGGGGATGTCATAAAAGTCAAGATGGCAGCCACCACCAAGTGATTAAAGCCAACCCCCTTTTTATATGTATTATAATGTATAATTCACTTGTACAGATACATGTATACAAATATTGTATACATTTTTTATATACATGATAACGATCACCATCTTCCCTTTTTAAATTTTTTTCCTCCATTGGACTAGGGAGCCAGTTTGGTGTAGTGATTAAAGAACCAGGCTAGAAACTGGGAGTCTGTGACTTCTAATTCCACTTTAGGCACAAAACCAGCTGGATGAGTTTAGGCCAGTTATTTTCAGCCTTAAGAAAGAAACCAGGACAAACCAATTCTGAACTCTTACCAAGAAAAGTGCAGGGATTAGTCCAGGCAGTTGCCAGGAGCCAAAAACAAACAAACAAAAAAAAAAACTGACTCAAAGGCACAATAACCCCATGGACTACCCTACTGAGCACCATGTATTCTGTTCCTTAGAGCAGCTTTCTGCAGCCTGTTGTTGGCTGGATCTGATGTGAGTTCTAGTTGACATTTACGATGATCTGTATCTTCTTTGCCTTTTTTACTGATTCACTGAGAGTTTTTACAAGACATAGCATCAAACAGCTCACTGGGATCAGATGAAGTAAATGTATCACTTTTTTATGAGTAGAATCATTTATTTGGCAAAGCCAAGGAAAAAAAAGTCAACTGGTTCTATAATTATTTGCTTTTGAAGTAAACAAATAAAAGAAAGGTCACTCAAGGTTTTCCTCTCTTGCCTTTGCCTTTCAACAGATTTAATGTTAGATCTTGGAGAGGCATGACTCATTCGTGGCGTTGCTTCTGTGCATCTGTGGAGATTCAGATAACATGAAGTGGTCTTTAAAAACAGCCCTGCCAAGACAGTCTTGAACAGCCTTACCAAACAAGCTTTTTGACAAAATGTATTTTTCTTAAATGTATATTCCCTTGACATGTTGTCTAATCTGAAATGTTCTCCTTTGTTATAAAATAACTGAGCAATAGTTAGAACAGAGGAATTTAAATTTAAAATCATGTTAAGTATTTGAATTATTAATGAAGAGATTGTTAACATCATCCATGTGTGTTGAAGGATAACAGAAGCCATCCGTTAGTGCATAGGTGGCAAACTCATGTCATGTGACGTGTCGCGACATATCACGATGTTTTTTGCATTGCCGGAGCTGGGGTGGGCGCGGTCTCCGTATGATGCAACCGGCCCGTGGGCCAGCATTTTGACACCCCTGCTTTAGTGTATTGTAACATATGGCTCAAGATCAAAAGAACTATATTTGTGATTTATCCAAGGATGTTGGATCCTTATAATTTTTTTTCCCAACTAAAATTCTATGTGGGTTGGTCCATGTTGTCTAATAACTATAAATTCAAAAAGCCCTGGACATGATGAACTAATTGAGCATTTCATTTGTTTCTAATCCTGAAGAATTTATTAATCCTGTACTTTAATTTCCTTGAGCCATATGTCAAGCATGTGTTTGATTCAGATTTCTTGTCTCTGAAGCAGAAGCTCCATTTGATCCAGTGGAGAGGTCTAGTGAAAGGATGAAGGGAAAGACATTTTTACATTTTTGTATTAATCAGAAAGTATTTTCCAATTTGTTGCAAGCAACTGTAGGTAACTCTATGCACACAAAAGACTATATTGTCCTCTCACTGCCCATAAGGAGTGATGAGTTTGGAATCCCTTTCTACTGATTGTTTTGCATTGAAACTGCATTTTATTCAGAGACACTGATATTTTCCCCTTTACTCTCACTTCTTTGTTTCTGTTTCCTTACTTGATGATTGATTCATATATTTTCCATATTATCTCTTGAGTTCAAAAAGTCATATTCCCAAGTCCAGGCTCTGCCCATTAAGCCATCATTTCTAGAGTGAAAAAGGTTGATAAGGCTAAATGTGGTATTCTCTTAGGCAGGAAGGAAGAATTGTAAACACTCCCACACTGATACTTGGAAGTGATAATTAGAAACTGTTTGGTGTGACAAGAGGGGAGGGATGGTGGATTGCAAGCTTGTCTCATTCATTTTCTTTCTTTTGCGCATAAACACAGTGCTATTCATGGCTAAACTCCCCTAATTTTACATAAAGATTTTCATTCCTTGAACTGGATGCCCAATAATTACAGAGACATGCTCAGACAGTTTTCTTGTTTAAGCTATGGCTTAGAGAACTTTTTAAATAGTAAATAGTCCTGAAAATCCCAAATGGTTCCTCAAACCAAATATTGACCAGATTTTGCCTTAACTTCTGCCATGATTTTCTTATAGCCCTAGCTGCATTTTTTTTTCTTTTGCTGATAATTTTGTCTGGCACCTGTTCCCCGTTGCCCATCTTCTATAAATGTTACTGTTAAGTGTAGATCAGAAAGTCTTCATATTCGGTTTCCCATGATCTGGAATCATGATACTGGAATAATTCAGCTCACGTATCTACAGAAAAGTTCCCCCCTCTAGACCAGCAGTTCTCAACCTATGGATCGCGACCCCATTTGGGGTCGATCGACCATTTCACGGGGTCGCCAAGCAAGGCTGTCCGCCATTTTTTTCCCCTTTTCCGGCGGGTGCCTTACCTCCCTTGGGCTGGGCCAGCTGGTGGTCGGCCTGCTCCATCTCTGCCGCTTGCCAGCTATGCCTCGGCTGGCGCAGGGGGCGGAACCACGCATGCGTGGTGCTCCCGGGCAGGGAAAGTCCTCGACTTACGACCGGATGGGTAGTCCTCAACTTACGACCGGTTTAGTCCTCGACTTACGACCGGTTTAGTCCTCAACTTACGACCAGTTGGGGGTCACGGCATTAAAAAGGTTGAGAACCACTGCTCTAGACAATTGTGCCGCATTCACAAACCACTGTCTTTTCATAAAGACCAGACTGTTTTAAAGGAAGAAACGGTGCTCGCTGCTCTTTATTTGCTGAATTCTATATGGCTTTGCTCACAGATCACTGGAAATATATTTGTATGAAATGTCTATCCATCTTAATATTTATAATTTTGTGCCATTCTGGTATTAAAAAGATTTCTAACTTGTCAAAGAATTCCAGGCTTTACTAGAGGACGACAATTATCAACTCAATTTTTATTACAGAAATGGTGACACCAGTTTTACTCTTTGTTCATCTATATAAACATAATTTAATTCAAATCAGGAGGTTACTGCAATTTTATCAACTTGCTTTTTTTCCTCCGATTTCTGTCTCCTAGTCCAGTGAATAGCTATTTATCTTTTCAAAGTATATTAAAAAACGAAAGATAGAATGTATTAAATTTTTGCAATGCCAATTTTTAAAAGAAAATTAAAACAGAAACAACTTTTGCAAAAAAAAAAGTTTCTCCGCTTTTTAAAGGAAGATCTAGCTATAGCACCCATATTACCCTGTGTGTACCTGAAGTGTGAGAAGTTCAATTACTATGTTTTACTCCAGTACCATGGTTTTTCAAATGGAGAAACGGGAGAACGTAGTCTAATAAAGCGATAATCAGAGATTCAGATATGTTTATGTCTGTCATGACTCTTCTGCAAAGGTAAGTAATCTGATTTATCCATCATGAGAGGTAATGACTGTGTGTGTGTGTGTGTGTGCGCATGTGTGCATGCAACCCCCCCCATATAACCGACTTCATAAAAGATTGCCAAAACAACCAACTTTTAATATAATAAAATTTTAAGATGCAAAACCAATTTGATTCTAGTTCAGAGGTCCTTGAAGGAAATGTAACTGTGTGTATGAATCTGCATTTTAAGATAAACTAGGTGGAACAGATGGTGGCATTTATGCTCAGACCACCCACATGGGATGTAACTTCTCATTACCTAAAGAGCTAATTGATGATATGCTTTCTGACAGAGCCAGAAACATTTATTGGTATATCACAAATCCAGGGTTTTTATGTCTTTGTACGACTTACTGGATAGGTACACTTCTTTCAACCCGGGCATGGGCTGATGTACGTCACGTGATGATTCAGAAGAGGCTGGGTCACATCCCATGTAGTCAGAGCTGGGTTTTCTGTTTCCTCCCCTCTGGATGTCCAGAAGCTCTCCAGAGGTTTCTTTGCTTGTTAAGGTATCTTGTGCCTATGGTAAGGCTTACAGTAAAGCTTTTATCTTTTTTTTAAAAATAATTTTAAAGTTTTAAAATACAAAGATAAAAAACTAACATAAACTAAGAAAAATATAAAAAGTAAAAAAGAAATTCAAGAACGCAGAGAGAAAAATGTGAACAGAAATTAAAAAAAAAAAACAAGAAAAAGAAGGAAAGAAATGACTTCTCCCTTCCTGTCAACAAATATAATTTCTCACTCTAACATTTCAACCAAGATCTCTTCTTCCCATATTTCATCTCTTATCTATAGACAAAATATAAAACTTCATTATTCAGTCTTGATAAGCAAAAGCCCCATTAAGAGTTACCAGAAGTAAAAGCACATAAATTTTAACCTTACTCAAATAAATCAGTTTCATAATCCTTTCCTTTTTTTAAAAAACACAGTAACTTATTTTCTCTAAAAATAAAACAAAAGTTTCTTCTTCCCATATCTTATCTATAAAGAAATCTTGAAAGCCTTATGATTCAAGCTTAGTCAAGAAAAGCCCAATACGAGCTACCAGAAACACCAACATATTAAAAATCTTAATCTTTAATGCCTTTAAATAGCATCCCACTTTAATTTATAATTTTCTCTGTCTCTTCTCAAAAACTCCTTCACAAGTTTAACACATACCAGAAATAACATCTGCATTTGAATAATAATAAAAAAAACACCACCTCTTTTCCCCATTGTATCTATAAACCACTCTTCAAAGCATCCTCAATCAGCACTGTACTTGAAGCACAGATGGCAAGACCGAAATTCTCTACTTCAAAAACATTATACAAAGACCTCCCTCCCTAAAGAAGGCTGTAATGCTGGGAAAGGTGAAAAGAAGAAGAAGAAGAAGAGGACAAAGAGAAGCAAGGTGGATGGGCTCAGTTACATTGGTGATGGGTATGCCAGTAGAATCCCTGAAAGATCTGGTTAATGAAGTGATATGTGAAAATGACCTTGGGAGACAGGTAGAAGAGCCATAGGCAACGGTCAGACAAGTGCCAGCTGAGCTCACAGAAGCAATGCAAGCATTGTCTGGCAAATGTCTCAGAAGGGACATTTGGACTATTTTCTTAGACTGAAGGGATGACCTACCCCCCAACCTACGTACAGTTGCGGACCTGCGCCTTTTTCGCCGAGCCCTGAAGGCCCATCTATTCTGTGCGGCCGGCCTGGCGTAGTTTGATTATGTTTTAGTGGGGGTTTTGTATGGGGTATTTTTAGAGCAGGCCTGTTATTTAATTTGGTTTTAGAACAGAAATTTGTGTATATTTATCGTGGTTTTTATTATCGCCTGTTCACCGCCCTGAGTCCCGTAAGGGAGATAGGGCGGTATATAAATTCAAATTAAAAAAAAAAAAGGGGGAGAGATGTACTTTCAGTCTTGCAAGATTCCGTTAATGTAACCTTACAATAAAGTTAGAAGTGGTACTTCTGCGTGTGCTTCTTGTCTGGACTATTTTGCAAAGCTGATAGCTAGGGACAGATCATCATGGAGAAAAATCTATCTGATTGCTAAGAACCGATACCAGCTTGGTGGCACATAATCAATAAAACACATAGACACATACATATACACATACACACTGCTCCAAAATATGTATTTTTTAAAAAGAAGGAAGACAAAGGAATTCCTGGCTTCTCTATCAAGAAATAAGTACACTAGTCTTAGCAAACTGTACATACATAAATATTTTTAATACTTAATATCCATGGTTGTTCATAAAGTTTTCATGATTTCATTTCTTACATATTTCTTTTAAATTATAAAATGTGCCATTTACAATTTGTGCATTCAAAGCAAAGATTAGAACATCATGCCTCACTCAAAGCCCCACCAAAAATGGGGAAAATAATACGCTGCCTTGCAAGCTTTTAAAATTGTATGTTACAATGGTTTCTAAAATCACTCCAGGTTGTTTCTTACAAGTATATAGGTTTATGTGTAAGTTTAGTTTAAAATGCCAGTAGAGTAGTTAAATAAAGATTGTATAATAGCTCTATATGAGCAGTACATACTGGTCCTTCTTCAAACTGAAGTCCCCTGCTAGGTATAGTATAGAGTGATGATGAAAATTATAAAAGTAGCTGAAAAAAGCCTGGATGCTGTTTGGGGAGAAAAACTTTATATTACTTAGTCAAAGTCCATGGAGGAGATGCAAGTCTTTTAATGGCCCAATTCATGTATTCCATGGCTCATATTGATACTGATAGACATTTAATTTACTTACGTGGGCAGGGAGCTCGTGGAAATCCTACTGAACTCTGGGGGTTGCATTTGAAATATTACTGAGCTGCTGGCAATCTTTTCATAAAGGCGGCGGGCCATTGGTGTATCTAAGCATGGGATGGAAGGAGCGTGCAAAGTTATTTGAGAGGGTGCAGCTATAATCCTCCTCGCTCGCTGGAACCAAGCAGGCGAGGGCCACCAGAAGCAGCAAGAGAAGCTGGAGAGGGAGAGCCGCTCTCAGCACCCTGAGGAAGAAGCAGTGCTGCGGTCGCGACTGATGCCCCGGGTTTTCAGAACGGGAGGAACCGGAGCCACCTCTTGTGGGCCTGAAGAGAGAATCCAAAACAGAAATAAGCCAACGCAACCCTGGAAAATGACATCTGGATTAGTGTGCTCCCAAAATAATATTTCCTATAAATGTGTACGTGGCATCCACAATCAGTGATCCCAAATTTTCTGTATGTGAGGCTCAGAAGTCTGATGCGCCTTTATTAAAAATTATCTCGTATCTCACATTTCCAATTCTACCAAATACAACAATCATCGGTCAAGCTAATTTAAGATACGCTTTGTCATATCAATGCCTAATAGTGCAAATGATCTGGTTTTGGTATATATAATTTTAAGAGTTAGATTGAAGGATCCATGCATTAACAGTAGTTCTTTAGGAGGCTGGCCAGATTTTTTTTTTTTAAAAAAAAATATTCTTGCAGGAGTACAATATATCAAGATACAATTAGGAGATATTATCATCCAGTTAGTACATGTTGTATATTATAGCCTCTTTTTGCACTGAATCAGCATCAAGCCATTAATGTTTCATTCTCCTTTATTGTAGTATAATTTATAACTCTAGAAAAAAAATATTCAGCAAAACCTAACAAAATGGCTCCCGGCTTGCCATGACAAGCATTTATTTCTAATTCAGAAGACACAACCACCCTTATATCTAGTGATTCATCAAAATGACTGTAGCATTGTTAATATTAAAGGGTGTGTTTATGTTCATTTTATTAATAGGGGGCAATTTAGGGCATCTCTCTTAACCTTCCAAATATCAGGAAAACCATGAACCAAATTGCTGGTTTTATTTGACAAATGGAGACATTAATGTCCAAAGTTAAAAAGTGATTAACTGTTTAAGATGATAGGGCTAGTAAAGTGGCATCATTTGGTATTTTATGACTTCAGATTATGAAAGTATTGAAAAGGTATGGCACATTGAGCAACATTAGAGTATTCTGTATTAAAGTTTAATTAAACCCAGGCTTCCAGGACCTTACAGTGCCACTTAAGGAAATCAATTGGCTAAAATACAGTCAAAGGGAACAGGCAGTGCTACTTAATTTCCACCTGAGACTGTACACAGGCTCTTTTCTTGATAGACAGTTTTATTTCCACGGCTTTGGACTTATTCCTCAGCAATGCCTATATAGGTACTACTGCCCTTCCCATTTGCACTTAGTGCGGTAAAGAGTGCAAGTTCTGATTACACAATCCTTTTGAAAAAAGGAAGATATGGACTGTATTTAGATCCTAGAGTTAGGCACATACAGGTATCCTCAACTTTCAACAGTTTGTTTAGTGACCATTCAAAGTTACAATGAAAAAAGGGACTTATGACCATTTTTCACACTTATGATCTTTGCAGCATCCCCATAGTCATGTGATTTACACTCGGATGCTTGACAAGTGTTTCATATTTATGACTGTGGCAGTGTCCCAGCGTCATGTGATCCCCTTTTGTGAACTTCTGACAAGCAAAGTCAACGGGGAAGTCAGATTCACTTAACAATTTTGTTACTAACTTAACAACTGCAGTGATTCACTTAACAAACGTGGCAAGAAAAGTCAAAAAATGGGGCAAAAGTTACGTAACAAATTTTTCACCTAGCAACATAAAGTTTGGGCTCAATTGTGGTCATAAATTGAGGACTACCTCTATATGCCACAGGCATCGCGTGGAAATTAATGAAGAATAGCAATTGGTTCTCCTCCATTGCAATGATTTTGCATTGCTGGAATACCTGATGTATGATTCCTATGCTTAATTTTCTAAAAAATTCAGAACTGAAATCCTGGATTCAAATCTGTCTTCACCTGTGAGTCTTAGGTCAGAGAACCTGGTTGCAGTCCTACAAATTAAGTCACCATAAGACTCTAGTTTCAGACTTTCATCAAATTTCTTAAAAGTAAACCATTTGAGACTTGTACTTTTCACTGATTATTGCTTTCATTTAATCATTTGTTTCTAAATTGACTTCGACTATCGGAGATGTTTTAAAGATATCTATGCTCTCTTTAATCCTTGGAAGTAGAATTCCAGGGTTTTCCTCTGAATACTATAGAAATATTTGTTCTCTTTAAAGAACTTTTGTTTTCTGTACCAATAGAATAGCAACAATTCTTCCTATTCACTTCTACAAGGGCTGCAGCAGCCAGGTTTAGTCTCTGCCTTAGAACTGAATGAAGAGCTGGCACCTGAGGAAGTAGTGTTCACCAGGTAATGGAGCAACTGGAGGAGGGACATATAAGGCAGATTAACAGAAGATCCATCATGATTGAATAAGAACCTCAAGAAGTACTCAATAAGAATGTACTCAAGGTAACTGGAAACATGGGACACCTTCTGCATCAACCAGCAGTTTATGAAAATGAACACCAAAATCCACTGAATCTATTCATATGGTTATTTACATTCTTCTTTGGATTATCGTAATGCATTTTTTCATTTTTCTTTTAAGGCTTTTTGTTTCTATTTTGCAATCTGATATCGTGCTATTTATTTCTAAACACAGTGATAATTTGTGTCCACCTTTGTTTTCATTATCCTCATCTTTCCCATTCAGTTCAATGTCATCTGATGTTGAATATAGCCATTCCCCAGCTCTGTTTTTGATTTCTGCACATACGTCTCTTCAGTTATCTATTATGCAATTCTTTTGTGAATCATCAAGCCCCATGTTTGACATCTGCTTTTTCTCTCAATGCTCTTTATTTATGGCCAAATGATATTTATTTTCCTTAAAAAAATAAAAGGAAAAAAGTGGCAAGCCTTAACTTGCCAATGTGTAAAAACATTTTCAGTTTTAATTGTTGAATTCATTTTTTCTTTCTTTTCTTTTTCATTTTAGATTTGTAACTGCTTATACTGGATTGTAAGTTGATCTCAGATGGCCTATCTATGCGGTTAAAACTATTTAGTAGATTTAATTAGAAATGACTATGATTTCAGTGGGATTTAATTAAGTTAATCTCGATTCAACTAGTAGTTGTGTTATTATTATAACAATATTTTGAAGAAATTTAATTAATGAGACCTGAACAAGTCCACTGAATTGAATTTTAAACATTTAAAAGAAATTAAAATTTTAAATCTGGGATAATTACTATGTATTAAGAAGAAAAACCTAAAAGAACAAAAACATACAATGTCCTAGGCTGGGATTTTTAATATTATAACAAAGACATCCAGTTGTATTTTATACTTCTAGGAACAACATTAAAAAGATCAGTTTTAATTCATAGTAAACTTCTCAATGTAATAAAAAATGTACATTTATATATCAAATTCTAGTTACTGAATTCTAAAAAGTGGGTAATGTCAGATTAAATAAATGAAAGTTTTAGGACTAAATACAGGCTTTCAGGATGAAAACCTGTTACTTTTTTTTTAAAAAAAAATAAACATTTTCCCAAATCCCTGATTAGGAGGCAAAGATCTAGTAACAAAAATCTGACTGTGTTCAAGTTAACTTGTTTTTTTTGTCTGTACTGTCTCATCGAATCCCATCAAGTTCTCATTAAATCTTAAGGTTATGCAGAAAACAGTTTGAAAAATCATGGGCTCAACAATACCATTTTATTTGACTCTTTAGTTGAAGCCAGAAAAAGCTTTCAGTGGCCAGAAGACTCTTGTTCCATTATATTTTTTTGTACTTCTTTAATGGAGAAGAGCATATGATCTTTCCTGATTGCTCCTCTCTGCTAGACAATAGTAGCAAATGGGCTATTTCAGTAAACAGAAGGAGCAGTCACCAGCAAAATTTACTTTAGTAAAGCAGTTCTGGTAGGAACTTGGGGATACGCTAGTGAAATAAAAGCTCTAGAATCTAGATATAATACATGGAGTAATAAAGTTCTTTGACATATGGGAGATCTAAGCTTTATGTGAACTCTTTTGGTTTGTTAATTGCTACTGAATTAATTAACTGCAATACAGCCAAGGAATGCTCCCCTCCTATTTGTCTACATTTTTAATAAGCAATCGTCATCTATAATAGTTATGGTAATTATATACATATAGCTGAATCATTTGAAGTAGATTAATACACATTTTGTAATTGTGAACTGCACAATTACTGGAAGTTATGGACAGTGCCACACTAATGGACATTATCATATTAGGCTATGTCTACTGTGAGACAAAAATTGATTTCTGATTGCAATTTATTCTGACCATATCACTGCTGCCTTTTTAAAATTCATTTTTTTTAGAAACTGGGTCTCATTAGATATGAGAAGTGAGTTGAAAGAACTTCGTACTTGATGAACAGTTTCTAAGACTTCAGATTGGATCACTGGCGCCAAGTTCTAAACAGGCAATTTAAGGCAGCTCATAATGTAAACACCCTGGAGAAAAGGACACAATTGCTTTAATCTGTGACATTTAATCACATGAAATATCTACACAGAATTAAATCCAGGGCTAAATTCCAATAATATAAAGTAGTAGTTGAAAAGCCAAATAGGATGGCATGAAACTGTTGTAAACTGGTGATAGCTTTAGTCTGATCTGAGAATCCAAAAGATTCTGTTTGTAAGGGGCAAATGAGATGCATTTATATTTATTCATCTAAATCGCTGTCCGGCTAACCTAAAGTTGTGTGGGTTAAATGACTTAGTTTTTAGTTCTTAAGTCTACTCTACTAAAGATTGCTGATCCAGTGCAAGATCAAACACAAGGTATTTAGATCAGAGGCATGTCAAAATATTAAAGGACACAATGACAGCCTGGCTCCTTTATCAGTTAAAACTGCATTACACATCAACCACAACCTGTCTGGCTTATATGCTTGATTAACTTTTCTATTCAGTAGAAACTCATTTGTATTCCATGCTTGTCTGGATGACAAATTGGGTTTTGTGTTGCACCGATGTTGTACTGCTAACAGATGTGTTAGTAAACACTGATGGAGAAAGCAGATCTGAGAGTGCTGCAGAATGTGGGCAAGTTCCAAAGAGCTGCCAAATGCTCCAGAAATGCACCAGCTACAGTAGCTCATTATAATTCCAAAAGCAGCAAAAAAATGCTACATATTTGTCAAGAGAGAAGGAAGAAAACTGTCCACAGACACAGCGCTTGCCTTACATTCCAAGCTGCATTTTCTTTAGTTCCCTAAAACCATCATTGTTCCTAAACTGCATTAAAAAATAGCACCATTTCTGTCGAGTGGGCATCCCTTTTGAGTGGCCAAAAAATGTGCAGCCTCAGAAAAATGGTATACTGTATATCTTAGTTTGATGTTTGATTAAAAACAAAATGCAACTGAAAGATAGCGGTTAAGCAGAAGGATAAACGTAATATATGAAGAAGGATGGCTCTATTTGCAAGTGATAATAATAAGCAGAATAAGCAGCCGGCTTTGGTACATTTTCTGCCTTATTTGCCAGTAAAGTGGTTCAGTTATACAGATAAAATTGTATCTTTTTTTGAAAAACGCTGGGCATTATGAATAACAAATGGTAATAAATGCTGTTTATCATTCCTTGCTCCTCTCCATGTGTCCCTACATTTCACAACATTTTGCTGGGGGAAAAAAACCTAATCTATCTAGGGATGTTTCTGCTTTTGTAGAATTGATTTCTTCTATGTTTGCACAAATTATAGGTTTGCTATATAAAATAATTTAACCCAAACAACCCAGGCTGTTACATTTGGAAACATAATTCAACAAATGCTAGGTATGCCTGTTCCAGTGAAATCAAATGAAGACTGTCAGTGCAAACTTTAGCTCCACATATTTCAAGGAGATCTTGCTATTTCTAACTGATTGTTGGGGATTTTAGTAAGCCTCTGTCACTAAGGAGTGGGCAGGTGTGATCTCTATTTTCTGACAGTTCCATGTTTTTGTTATGTTGTGCTATTTGTATTTAAACAACACCTGTTCACATTGAAAGGGGGTCCTAGAACAGAAATGTGGTTATACATTTTGGAGTCTTCATTCTGATTCGGGTCATGCAAGAAAAGAAAGCCAGGAACAGAAGGTAAATTGTTGATTATAAATAGATAAAAGCACACATATTTCACAACAACGGAATGCAGAAGCACTGTTAGCTGCAGGCAAGACAGATTTCTAGACAGGTATGAACATTGAAAGCTTCATTTGTTAAATCTGCTTTCTAGTAGCTTTGTAGAGGGTGCCTATGCTGCTTGCAGAATGTCCTAAGTAAGCAAGATTAAAGCCGAAGTCAGGATGCTAGCTTGCCATGGAAGCTGTTCTAGAGTGAAGATGTGTTTCTGCCCTGTCGTCATTTGCCATCTTCATTTCAGCTCCTGAAATTTGGCTGGGCTCATGAAATTTGAAAACCCACAAACGGAACAAAACTTTGAGGAATATAAGTTTAGAAAAAGAATAAAAAGAGAGTGTTATGCATTTTATTCAGGTTTCTGGGTTTTTTTTTGAATTCAGATATGCTGTACTGGCTTATTGCCTGCTTTAATTTAATCTCTAGAAACAAAGAGGATGATAAAAAAAAAATTTTTTTGCCATGAATCCAGGAATGGATTCTCCATTTGTATTTTAAATGCCGTTATCATGAATGTAAATACAAATGCATTCCAATCCATCTAAAGAATTTAGATAAGGGATATTGATTGGAAGCCAAAGTTAAAAACTAAGAGCAATCAGGTTTTACTATTTCAAATCAAATTTGGACTGGAGGAAAAATTAATAATTACAGAAAAAAATACTCAAGCTGTTGATATCAGAATGGCCAAGCATCCTTGTGGTGGGCAATTTCCATCATCCTCTTGGAATTCTAGAACAGAGTGCAGAAACTAGGAGAATAAGGTACCTGCTATGTGGACTGCTGACAGAGGGTCCAGGCTGTGAGACATTACATTTGCCTCGTGGCTGTTTGCAATGAACAGGGGTAAAGAAAGAAGAATGTTCAGTCCAGGCAAATAAAGACAAGCTACTGATGAAATCAAACTAAAAAGAGCAGCAAAGGAAACACAAAATCAAATGAAGTAACTAATTCCCACGAATCAAGGAAACTGGCTTTTCTTTTCCCACTTTTAATTGAACATGAAACTGAACATATAGTGTAAACTTAAAAATGACATTCTAGCCAATAAAGCAATATACAGGAAATGCAATGCAGTTTGTTTGGTTTTTTTTTTTTAAAAAAAAGGTATGGAAAATATTTTGGATTATTTTACTATTTAATTTTTAAAAGTATTGGTTTTTTTTTTTATCTTGCATCAACTTTAGACATTGAGTAAATAAAGTTCCAGTCTTACATAGCAATATTCTATTTCTCATCATTAATAAGAGTTTTGGTCCAGTTCATTTATGGTCCTGGCTGTGCAGAAGATGCTATAGACACAAAATAGCACCGAGTATGTGTGTAACCAGGAATTGGACTATCACCAAAGTGATCACAGCTGGCAAATAAGGGAAGATGCTGTGAGAATGTCATAATGGACTAAAGTGCAATGACTGGTTAAGGTGCTTGCCTGGAAACCAGGAAACTGTGAGCACAAGTCCTGTCTTAGCCATGAAAGCCAGCTGGTTGACTTTGGGCCAGTAGTTTCTCTCAGCCCAACTCACAACACAGGACGGTTGTTGTAGAGAAAAAGAGAAGGAAAGAATATTATCCATGTTTGAGTTATTTAAAAAGTAATAATGGTGAGGTGAAAATCTAATAAATAAATAAAAATAAAGCCAAACAAACCACATTGTTAGATCATGATGGAATGAAGCTAGAAGGAATAAATTATTTTTTTGAAATATTTCAAAAAAATAAAAATAAAAAAAGCATGACTAAGTCTGAACTATTTTTAACACTAAACTTCACGAAACTATTCCATATGTTATGAATGGACATATGTGTTAGAAATGACACTGTTAGAAATGTTAAATGCAGATTTTAAACATTAAAAATGGAACTTGGAAATATATTTCCAACAATTATTTGGTAAAAGTTCCTTGCTCCAGTAAATTAATAATTCTTTTCATGTTAATGAACATGAAACACATTTACAAATATTTAACACTTAATTAAAAATAATGACTTAGGAACCACAGCTGTTGTGATTTTTGCAGCTTTCTCTCTTGAAAAGCCAGTGTTCCTTTAAATTCTTAAACAAGTAAAGGCAGTGAAATCAATTTTCGGAGGCCATAAAGCTCATAATGGCAGAACTAAGGTGTAATTTTATAAGAAAGCAAATGAAAATTGACAGTTCTGTAAAAGTTAAGGAAAGCTGGATAATAATTAAATAAATAAAATAATTTTAAAAAAAGGAGAGGAATTAAAATCAAGTACACCCTAAGAGTCAAAGTGAGGCGTGGGACAAGATATACTATAGCACACAGTCTTTATTTTTAGGAACAGAAAAAGAAGAATGGAAAGTGGTAGGAGGCAGTTCCGGGACTGCAAGAAAAAGAACTGAATATTGTGTAAAACAATGGTATTGCTATTCCTTCCACGTGGGGGCTGGGAGGATCTCTCGGAAATCTCTTGGTTTCAGAACAAAAATAGCTTAAGAGTAGCAATTGTAGTAGGTTTGGTCAGGCTTCCAAATTTCTTTTCCAAGAACATAAAGAATCTAACTTTGTACCTCAAATACTGCAAGCATTCTCTATCTGTATAAAGGTAGTCCTCGCTTACTGACTGCCTCATTCAATAACTGTTATGTATCGGTGTTAAAAAAATGCAACCAATCCTTGCATATATAACTGCCGCAGTATCCCACCATCATGTGGTTGCCATTCAGGCACTTCACAACTCGTGCACATTTACAATCCTTGCAGTCATGTGATTGCCATTCATGTTCTTTGTCACTGGCTTAGGTCACGCGGAGTTAATTGAGAAGGCAAGAATAAAACCATTTCATAGTCATGTGGTATTTTGCTCCGTGGCTGAAGCGTTTAGCGACAGAGTTTCAAGTCCCAATTGTGGGTTGCTAAGACTACCTGTATGCTGAATTTGATATAAATAATACAATTACTTTCTTTTATCCTCCCAACTTGAATCACTTTCCTTTTATTGCTCTTTATCAAGAGCAATTTTATCATAGTTTCAGTCCATCTCTGAAAATATTACCATACTGCTTTCAGCTCTTATAATTTTCATTGTATCTCACAAGGCCTAGTGTGTGGGAGGGTCTATTTGCATGACTGCTGTTTTAAGCTTAAATTTGGGCCGTATCTCCCAAGACCAGAGTACAGTGGCTAGTCCCACAGAGTTGTTGCCTCCCATATTTCTACTTTGAGCAGTTCGTCTTAGCACCAGAACTCTGAAAAACGTCATGTACAAAATTCTATTATAATGTTTGCTTATCAGTTAAACTCAGATCATGTGTTGATTTGTTATTGATGAACTGGTTAAACTACTCCAGTATAACAAGCCAAACAAAAACTCGAGCAATCAGACGTAGGAGTTGTGAGGCAAGTCAAGATTCTGAAAGGCTTCCGTCCCTTAGAGCTGTTCTTCCTTTTATACACCTGCCACGCTTTGAGTCCTGATTCTGTTTGTATTTATCCAGAATTTTAAAATTCTGACTTGATGCATGGAAAAAGATGTAGAAGGTTGAGGAAGCAGCATTTTTTTAGAGGTAGGGGGAAGGAATTATTCTGGACTGGTGATTTTCTTGGGGGGGGGCATGACAAGAGATGTTTGAGACTTTTCACCTGGCTACAGCTATCTGGTGCTTCCATCCAAGAACTGGCAAAAAATATCTGGCATGACATTACCATTCTCTGTCGGCTTGGAGTGCTTCTTCCAGATACTGGACTGAGGGATCCTGATGTGTCCAGTTCATCAGCAGAAGACCAGGAGGATAGGTCCTGAGTGGTAGTTATTATATAATTACAATCATAATCATAATCATCATCATAATCATCATCATCATCATATTTTTAATTCGCACAACAAATGAAGTTTTCTGAATGGTATGCAATTTAAAAACATAAAGCAGTAGAGCTATCGTGAAATCAAGAAGTCTTCATCTGATACCCCAAAGGAAAGTCTCTTGGAAGAGCGTTCCCTTGGAACAGCCCCTTTCCCATCACTGCTCTCTCCAGGTGCTTCTTATTCAGTAGGAACACTTGGAGAGTAGTTCAGATCAGACCCTTGGGATACAGAGAGGTACATATGAAAGAAGACAGCAGGGCTCAAGATATTTTTTCGAAAGAAGGGCTTCAAAATGATGGGAACGCATGCAAAGCACCTCTCTTCAATCAGGTGGGTAGCCATAGTTTTTTTTTCTTTTTCCAGGCTGCTTCGGAAGTTTTTCCTCACTGCCTTTCAATCTGCATACATGCACACTCATTTCACTTTCTTTTGGGAAAAACAGCAAAGTAGCAGCAGACTCAAATCAGAGGCACAAGGCTTTTTTTTTTATTATTTGCAGTGTGACCCTCTGTGGCAGTCCAGAACCCTTCCAAATTGCACACCTGGTAATGTGGGGGAGTCATTTCTACAGGGAAAAAAGGTTAATGGCACTCAGCTAGCTAGATGATTCATAATTGACATCTCTTATCTTCTCTGAAATAATTCCAGCTTACTTACTTCCTTTAGTGGGTATCTAGTGCTTACCAGTGTTGAATGAAAAGAATAGTGGTGGATATCAACACACTTTGGGACATCTCTGCATTATACCAACCCTTTGCCATAACAGTTATAAAGAATATGCAACAAATGTGTAAGAAAATTGTTCACACAAAAAAAGACAGTAACAAAACATTGGTGTATATCATACAGAGCAAAATAAATATAGGTTATGCTGTAAATCTTTATTTAAAAGGGGAAAGGAGAGTCCATTAGAGGCAGATGTCTGCAAAATGGCGAATTAGATTTTTAGAGCACAAAATATACTTACACGTAAATAAGCCCACTAATAATGGTGAATGTTCATTTTGAAGGGAAAAAAACCAACCTCTGACTTTGTTCATTGTTCAGGGAAAAGTCTTTTATTGCTTGAAATTTAGGCAAAACTCAAACCCAGCTGATTTTTGTCTATAGAATCCAAGTTCTTATAAACCGAGTTCTATTAAACCAAGGGTTTACACCAGGGGTAGTCAACCTTGGCTCTTTTATGACTCGTGGACTTCAACTCCCAGAATTCCTGAGCCAGCTAAGCTGGCTCAGGAATTCTGGGAATTGAAGTCCACGAGTCATAAAAGAGCCAAGGTTGACTACCCCTGGTTTATACTATAGGTAGCTTGGGAATTTATTAATAAAAGTTTACTTCCTTGCCATCTAGTGATGAATACCGTACTAGAAAGAAAATTTGTCTTTATAGAGGTAGTAAGAGTATAATAGCATAATATCAATAATATGATAATACTTTTAAGATCTGCAGATTTTAACATGGGTAGTACATGTCAAAAAACTACAAAAAGTACAAAGAATATGAAGGCATTCTGGTAGCAAAAAATGCAAATTGGTAAGAAATTGGCTATTATAACTTGCCATGATCAGAATATCATAAAAAAGACTTACCAACTGACTGCTTGAAATATCTAGAATCTTCTCTAGTTCTCTAATGTGACGTGTCACATCTTTCAGGAGCATTTTTAGTCTGTTTCCAATGACATGGACCTTTTCTTTGGCTTCTAGACAATCCTTGCCTTCAGCGTTGACTAGCAGCTGGCAGGACATGTCTTGAAGAGAGGCCACTTTTAACTGAGATTCTAGAAGCTCACGTCGTATTTGCTGTTGGGAACAAAGGTGAGATATTTTGTGTGCCTTAAAACAACGTATAAGAGGTCAAAATGAAATTCATTTTGCAAGAATAACAGTTTCTTCTGGTCTGCTATGAATGGGATTAATAATGCTCTCTGAGGAATAATTTAGCACAACTTTCCGGTAAGAAATAAAGAATTAGCATTAACCAATAAATTCCCCAAACAGGATTTGATACTGTCACTTATTTCCCCATTAACGTTCTCCAGACATCCCTAGACGTCTGTTTATTAAAATAAAAGTATACTACCATAAGAAGTCTGTGATGATCCTGCAGAGTATCACAGTCATGATTTGGATTGATAGGTACTATTTCGTTTTTTCTCCTGTCGATGTTCTCCAGCCATAATAATAAGCCATGGCTCATCTCATGGAAATCCTAAAAGCAATGGGTAAGAATTTAATAATGCTACCTACAGTAGCTCTGTCATCTGAGACAGTTATTCCTGCAGTTTCCTATTTATCTCACTGTTGCTGGCTGTGGAATTCTGGGAGTTGAAGTCAACAAGTCTTAAAAGTTGCCACATTTTGAATAGAATAGAGCTGGAAGGGACCTTGGAGGTCTTCTAGTCCAGCCCCCCGCTTAAGCAGGAGAACCTACACCATCTCAGACAGGTGATTGTCCAGTCTCTTCTTAAAAATCTCCAGTGATGGGGTGCCCATGATTTCTGGGGGTAGGCTGTTCCACTGGTTGATTGTCCTCACTGTCAGGAAGTTTCTCCTTAGATCCAGGTTGCTTCTCTCCTTGATCAGTTTCCAACCATTGTTTCTTGTCCTTCCCTCTGGTGCTCTTGGTGAACAACTTGATCCCTTCTGCCTTGTGGCAGCTCCTCAGATACTGAAACACTCTTATCATGTCTCCCCTATTTCTTCTTTTCTTTAGACTAGCCAAACCCAAGTCCCGCAGCCATTCTTTGTATGTTTTAGCCTCCAGGCCTTTGATCATCCTAGTTGGTCTTCTCTGAATTTTTTCCAAACTCTCAACATCTTTTTTGCAGTATTCCAGGTGTGGTCTTACTAGGGCTTTGTAAAGCAGTACTAGTACTTTGTGTGATCTTGATTCTATGCCTCTGTTTGTACAACCCAGACCCCTGTTCAAAGTTATTGCTTAAAATGTTACCAACTAACTCCGTGCTTGCATCACCTTTCTCCCCTTAAAATTTATTTTAACAAAACACCTTCTGATGTATTAAAACTATTGGTCATTATAATGCCTGAGCTAACAGAATTTCTGCAGGCAAGGAGCAAACTGATTTGCAATACTGGTTTGCAGTGCTAGAGTTTTAGAGGTCATAGTAAGCCAAAAAGTGTTCTAACCAAATAAATATTTTTTAAAAAGAAAAAAAAATTGCATGGGTGTACTGTATGTCATTTTCTTCATACTCCAGACTGTGATTTGGAGAACGAGAATATGAAGATAGCATGAAAACGGAACATAACTTATCTTAAATGGGGTTGAGCTTTTTTATGCTGAATCCTGTTGCTTTTTACAGCCTGGAGTGAACCAATTTGTTAATGCTGGACCCTGTATAAGGCTTGGTACTATACTAGTTTGCTAAGTGATATTAGGAAACTGTTGTTTAATTACAACTGAAATCTTATAAAAACTATCTTTCAAGGAGAAAAATATCTCCAAAACATTTTCAAAACAGGCCATGAATATGTGCACACCTACTGCACTACATCCAGGACACAAAGAAGGAAGTTTTGTAAAAGCCAGAACAGACCTGACATTGCATGAGAGCACTCTGTAGGGAGCAGCGCCATTCTTCTAACATAGAGCAGACATGGTCCCAGCGCATGTTCATTTGAGACAGTTGTTCCTGCAGTTGTTTGTTTTCCTCACTGTCCGACTGCATAAATTCTGAACTGCATAGGTTGATGGACAAAATGATGGCTTTGCGATTGTCAACAGCCTTCTGTAGCTCCTTGGAAATAGCATAGTGGTGGTAGAGAGGAAAAGAAGATAGGGGGAAAAAACTGCTAGAACCTTTTCAGAAAACAAGCTTCTCCATCTCAACATTTCACCCATTAAAGATAGTTAAATGTGTTATTTTTCTTAATTATTACTGTGCTATATTTCTGAAATTATGTTCGATAGCTGGGTAGTAATAGGCACTTCTGAAATATCTTACTATTTAGAGCAGAACTCATAACAAACTAATACACTGTTTTATAAATTAAAGCCCATAGGCACGGCAGTATTTGAAAGCACCTTGGCAGACCTCAGGCTGAGCTTATAATTGGCCTATTAGAGCTTATGTACATCTGAATAAATAGTATTGTTTTAGTAGCTTCAATGCAAATTTAGGAAAGAATTTTGTAAAGTAACCTGATCATTTTTCTTCATAAAATGAGCAGGTTTGAAATTCTGACAATGAAGCATTTTTTTTTTTAAAAAAAATATCTTCGGTATAAAAAAGATAAAATCTCTTCCTAGCCCATCTCAGCTTCTGCTGCCTTCAGGGAAACATGCATGAAAGGAAATAAAATTTATTCTATCTGAACAAATAAACAAGCCAGATAACCTTAAAACAAATTCCAGCTGAAAACCTACTTTCAGTTTTTTAATCCGGAACTCAATGGTCTGTATGTCTGTGCTAAGATCAAGGCAACGTAATTGCTCCAATTCCTCTTCAGTTTCTCCCAGCCAAACCCAGATATTGTTTAGGTCAGAACTGAACTGCTGCCACTGTTGAAGATTCTGCTTCATTCTCAGTTCTTTACTTAAGGCTTGGGCCTGAATTAACTCCCATCGATCAATCACACCTAAGAAAAGAAGATCTTGCTTTATAAAAGTCAGGTTTTAACCTTCTGTTCAAACTGAATTTCCCAATGTTTTATCACACAAGTATGATGAAGGCACCAGAATGAGTTCCCACCCCAGCCTTTCCTACTCTCCCTTCTGGCTTCAGTTAACCACATGAGTAGGCAGATGACATTCAGCCCTATAATAAGAACAGAAGCATAAGAGCCCTCTCTATCCTGTACCAGACATTAGCTGGATCTGACACAATGGTTATGTATATTCCTGAGTTTTGATCCAAATTTAAGCTGAGAGAAGCACACATTTAAGAATCGTATCCAAATGAAAAGTTACTCTCCCTCATATTAATAATAATAATAACAATAATAATAATATAACTTTATTGTCACTTTGAATGTACACCAATCGGCATACATCAAAATGAAATTTTGTTGCCTACACTCTCAAAGGGTCACCACCTCCGATATACACTCCTTTTTCGTGGCCAGCTCAAATCCATTTCAGTCTCTAGGGAGCGAACAATGGCAAACAGGACAGATGGAAACAGAGCTCCATGTGAATTAGCCCTCAAATTAGCTTGTATTCCTGCACGATAAACCTCGCCTCCTTTTCTTTTTCTGATCCTATCTCTTCCACCTTTTCCTTAAAGGGGCCTCGCTCCTTTTCGCCCCTGGAGCATGCTGCCGCCTCCTCCTAGTCCTCCAAAAGCTTCTCTCCCTTCCTCTGGGCCTGCTGACAGCCTCATCCAGTTCCTTCGCTCCATAAGCGCTGGGACCTCTCCTCCTCTGCTTCCTTCGGAAACAGATCTGATTCACAATAGAATCCGTTGCTGTGCCAGCAGTCAGATTTTGCTGCCAGCAGAACAATTTCAAACAGTGCAAACAACTTTTAACAGTATCTCCCAACAGTTCCGAAACAGCTAAAAACTGTCGGTCATATGTTAGCTTAGTCGCTTATGTTGCTCAAACACATTAAAACTTTCCCAATCATGTGGCCTATATCCCTTATATCCCTCCAAAAACTTTTCACCTTTGAGGGCCAATGTAGCTGCAGCCAATCCAGGTGCCACCATCTTAACCGCCATCTTAACTAAAAGCCTAAGAAGATGGAAGATTATCTGAAGGCATGTCTCCTTATCCCTTATATTTAGCTCTCCAAACCCTCAGATTGATATGCCTGAGGCTCTTTTCCACATATCACAGGGTAAGCAATGAGACAAGGCAAATACTGTTAAACTGCAGAGATTTGTTAGTGAAGGTCCCGTGTTTGCAATGGGCTTTTCCTGGTTTTACCTTATTGGTTGAGCTGTGATCTACCATCTGTTACCAAGCTCTCATATAGCAATCATGTGACCACAGGGACTCTGCAACGGCCACAACTTCGAGGACCAACCATAAGTCTCCTTGTTCAATGGCACTGTAACTTCAAACCATCGTTGAACAAGAGTCTTTAAACAAGAACTACTTGTAAATAACTGCAAAGCTACAAGAATCAGCCCTGGGAAAAGGAATGAATGTTTGCAGAACAGGACTCTTTAAGATTCACTCAGAGGAGATGGGATCAGGATTACTTTGACCGGATTTCATAAGGGTTTGAATCATTGCTGTGAATTCTCCTTCATGAAAAAACCCTACCCAGTAAAATCTACTAAGTCACTAACTTACACTATTAATAAAGGAAGATTTATCATTAAAAAACCATACTTCATGCTATTATTACTAAAGTACTAGACATATGAAAGAATGTTCAATCTGACCAGATTATATCAATTTCTATTAAAATGAGTTTTAATATTTTTATTTACAACCAAAATACTACATTACCACAATAATTAGTCCAGGTCTATTTTTTTTCAAATTCATTTTCAATGAGATCACCTATATTAATGGTTTCAACTTAGTCCAGAACTGAAAAAAATGACCAGAAACTAATTTACAAAGAAAATTATTAAGTGTTGAACAGAAAAAAATTGTTTGTACAAAAAGATCAAGGCTTAAGTTGTGAACCTGCTATAGTTGTTCTGTTTCCTCTTGTCTCCTGGATGCCACTGATTTTATTAAAAGAAGAGATAATATCCTAGCTCTAGGTATATTCTCAAAATTATATCAGAAACTAATTAAATATCCACAATTGTTATCGTGATAAAGAGTTAAGTTCCAAGCATATTGAAGTTGCCTTAGCGCTAGTGCCTGCTTGTGCCTCAAAGTGATTAAGAACATTAATTGTGTGATTCCCAACTGATCTCAGGGTATGTCCCATCAAATAGGACTACATCTCTAATCTCACCATAGGTCCTAGTGGAATACAATGGGGCTAGGAAAGAGAGAGCATTCAGATGTATGGATAGTGCCCTGTGTGCATGGTAAATTATTACCGCTTGTTTTTCATATATTTAGATGGGAGGTTTGACTATTACTTACCAGATGTTTGTGTTTCTGTACTGTTCAGGTTAATAAATCCAGACAGCTTTTCCTCTTCTTCTTTCAGTTTATGTTCAAGCCGCCTTACTGAATCTATACTCCTGCTGCACTCACCCACAAGCTTCATCTGTTTTTTAAAAGAATCCCCCAAATAACTTTTCAGTAGCCATGTTTCCACAGTTTAGCTAAGATTTTGATAGCATTTTAGTTATATAGAAATTTGGGGTTTAGTCACAATTTTGACAATTATTTAATATGCATACTAGCTTACTTGGATCATTGCATTTGTACTATAATACAAACATTAATTAAAAGGGGCATGCAATGCATTGAACACACAAAATAATGACAATGAAAAAATAATCTCTGCCAATTGTTTTGCAAACTGTTTAAATAGACAAAACTCAGAAGATTCATTATAAGAATGTGTGGATGATTATTTGTATGGCTGGGTTGAGGATGAGCAAAACAGGTGAGATATAAATAGCATTTATTTGTTGCATGTATGTTAAGAACCCATAATTTCCACTAGCATTTGGAACTATGAGATATCCATCCATCCATCCATCCATAATAATCCTGGTCCACTTTGCATGTTTCAAGATGGACTTGTGGCCTGTGATAACTTATGCCACTATTAATTTGTTAGGACAGCAGCACTTCACATTCTTTTTAAGGTTAGAAGTTACCGTTTCTGTACATCGAGTCGTTCAATTTTACATCCAGCCACCAGGTGGCAATGTTCATAGTACTTACATATCCTTTGTAGCTAGAATCTAGCTCAGGCCCTGTAGGGGTTTTACTGCGGATTATATTCTCCGTTTGCTGTATTTGAAAACGACTTGTGTCCAAAGCTTTGTCAAGCTGCCGAATATGTGTTTCCAAGGAACCTGGTTCTCCTGCAGTAATTATACAAATGAGATGTTATTAACTAAAAGCAGCTAAAATATCTCAGACCGATAAAATGGAGAGTGGGGTTAATTAGGTTAGGAAGCATGACTGAATAGCATGTCTGTGACAAATTAAATCTACAAGTAATTTGCAAATGGATAAGTAATTGAGGACAAGTGATTTTTTTTAAGGAGAAAATATATACTATTGACCAAAGCAATCTATTTTTAGAAATAGCTCTGAACGGAAGGCAAAATATTCTACTTGTATTATTGCATCTTCAGACATTTTTAAAATATTTGTGGTATTCTCACTAGGTAAATAAGGAGAGTGTTTGAGAGAGAGAGAGAGAGAAAAAACTACATTCTGTTTTCCTTTCAAAAAATTTCATATCCCCTACAATTTGCTTCAGGCTGCAATAGTATATCTCAGATGAAAACAAATGGCTACTTTTGGATAAATTACAAAAACAAACAAACAAACAAACAAACCCCAGAAATTTGAGTGATCCATTAATTTTCTTTAAAATTCAGAAATGAGATGCTTCCTTATGTCTATTTCTAGTTTTCTAGCATGCAAGGAAAACAGCATGTCCCAAACCCTGACTATTTGGGTTTTATATGTCTATATTTTACAGATTTTTTTTTAACTGGAAAACTAAACTGCAAAGCAGCAAAAATGACTCCAGGATACATATTTGCTATTAAAAAAAGACACAGCACCTTCCTTTATTACAGACATAATCAGAAATATTTGGAGAATATTCAGCATTCATATTTCATGCTTTTAAAAAAAAAACCTCTTCCGGAATAAAATCCAGTTACATCTACCGCTCAGCATAGTAGAAATTATTGGCAGCACTAAATCCCTCTCTTCGGATGCAAGTTCCAAACACAAATAGTAAAACTGAGGAACAGTGGAAAAGATGTGATGTCTACGCATGGAACATAAAGGAGAGAGGAGACCTTGCGAGAGCGGAGGTCAGCTTGTGCAGTGTGTAATGCCATCCAATATTTTCAAATTGTAGAAGAAGGTCTGATAATGCAGAGAAGGGAAGCCAGCCTGACACTATAAGTGGTCCTCAATTCACGACTACAATTGAGCCTAAAATTTCCATTGCTGAACAAGGCAGTTGTTAAGTGCCTTTTGCCCCATTTTGCAACCTTTTTTTGCCACAGTTGTTCAGCGAATCAGTGCAATTGTTAAATCAATTGCACTGATTCGCTGAACAACTGTGGCAAATTGTTAAATCAATTGCACTGATTCGCTGAACAACTGTGGCAAATTGTTAAATCAATTGCACTGCCGTTAAGTGAATCCAGCTTCCCCCGTTGACTTTGTTCGTCGGAAGTCAGTTGGGAGGGTTTCAGATAGGGATCATATGACCCCCGGCACAGTACAAATGTCATAAATACATGTCAATTGCCAAGTTCCCGATTTTGGATCATGTTATCAGGGAGATGCTGCAATGGTCTTAGGGGTGAAAAATGGTCGTAAGTCACTATTTTCAGTACTGTTGTAACTTGGAACAGTCACTAAACAAACGGTTGCAAATCCAGGACTACCTTTATATTGGTTCAGTTCCACCCATGTAATGCTTATTGGCCTTGCAAAACCTTCCTTATAGCATAGCACAATAAATTTATACAGTTGGTGATATTAGTTATTTCTTATCTGAATCCAATGCAATATATACTGATGCATTTCCCCCCAGCTCACATACTATGAGACAGGGATGTTAGCACTATGACTCTGTATTATACTTTTAAAAAACATAGAGACCTCAAATTTTGTGAGTTTGCCAAATATCCAACTGGAAGCAATAATATTTTTTGTGTGAGAAAATAGTTTTTAATTTGTTGGTGCATCTGAGTGAATTAGAGTGATTGGTTAAATAATGAATAAAGCAGCAGATGTGTTAAGAAAGCTCTACTAGAAGTATTTTAGGATTATAGAAATTTTAGGCTTTTTAATGCCTACCACAGACATTTTTGAGAGCATTTTCAGTATGTTTTATATAGGCTTCAGGGCTCTCAGGAATCACTACATCTGCAAAGATAAAACACAGCCATTGATTCTTAGCAATAATTATTGAAAGGAATCTGTAAATTTCAAAAGAAAATAATTTACCAAGTTTATCCACATTTTGCTTAGAGAAAGAGAACTGAAATTCATCACAGTGTCTGGTCTATATCCAATACTATATTGCTATAATAGAAATCCTTAATGAAACAGACTTTCTCTTTCATCCACTGATCCCAAAACTCTTTTCTAGATTATTTCAGATGCTTAGGGGACTCCAGAACACATCTGACAAAACATGGATGGTACAAAGAGGCAGTGTAAGGGGAACTCCTTAATGAAAATAAAACCCTTATTACATTAAAGTGGAAGTACTTCATAGTGTCATCACAAGTTGGAACCTATTCTATAATTTCAAACCTGGAAGTAATGTAGTGCAAGAAAATAGCATAACCAGGTGCAAATTGCCACACGTGTACTGTAATGATATGTGAGCAATAGCTAGAGAGACTGGGTGAAGAAATGCTAATCAGATAATTGAAGGCACAGCCTGTAGTTGCATAATGGGTGGAGAAAGACATTCAGAAAGGATCCTCCCTAGTTTCTCAGGCTGTCAAGGAGAAAGAGTTGTATATTTAAACTTGCAAGATTTTGTTAATGTAGCCTTATAATAAAGTAGAATTAGCTTATCTGGTCACGTTTCCTGTCTGGTCTACTTGGCAAAGCTGACATGTATATTCCATGATGCTTATCTTGTTCAAATTCCATGATTTTTCTAAGAACATCTTACCTTAATTTTTTCAATTGGTCATCTATGTTATTATACACATGGGCATTGTCACGTATAAATGCCATTCTTGAAACATAATGATGAGAGAGACTTTGACCAGACCTCCAAATCTATTATTTATGTATCCTTGGTAGCCTTTCGGAAGTCCCTCAAAATGGGGCTCTGTCAACAGGTTTGGGGATCTCAGGGAAATGGAGAAGTAGTGAAGTGGCTACATTGATTAGGGGACTGGAGGCTAAAGCATATAAGGAACGGTTGCTGGAATTGGGTATGTCTAGTTTAACGAAGAGAAGGACGAGGGGGGACATGATAGCAGTGTTCCAATATCTCAGGGACTGCCACAAAGAAGAGGGAGTCAAGCTATTCTCCGAAGCGCTTGAAGGCAGGACAAGAAGCAACGGATGGAAACTAATCAAGGAGAGAAGCAACCTAGAACTAAGGAGAAACTTCCTGACAGTTAGAACAATTAACCAGTGGAACAACCTGTCTCCAGAAGCGGTGAATGCTCCAACACTAGAGAAGCAGAGGCCAAGAAGCCCTGTTCTCCAAAGAACATCCAAGTACTCAATGCAACAGCCCAGTAACAGCACAGCCACCAACTGCAGAAACTGAACAATTCACAGCAATCTCCCAGAACAGGAACTAGTCACCATCAAAGAAGCAGGCATCCAATAGCAGGTCAAGAACATGAACAGCTGGACAGCACCTGGACATGATGACACCTACTGGTCAAAGAAATTAACAGCAGTGCACCAATGCCTAGCATCCTAGCAGTGTGCCAAGGAAAACATAAAACAAAAATCACTGTTATTGATTTTAACAAGAAATTGAGGAGATAGTGGAAAGCATGGAGTATATGTATCTATGTCACATAATTACGGTATTCCTGCCAAAAGTTTTTTTTATCATCTGAGTATTGTAAGGAAAGCATCACAGATCCACAGACATTCCTTTGTGTGATTCACAGAATACAATGAAGAATTAAATGTAAATGACTTTTAGATCACATTTCTATGTGCATCTGAAAGAAAATCTGATTGAAATTCATATTTATTTCTATATAACTGGAGATAGGATCAAATATTTTTTCTCCTACTTTTTATTTTTTTCCATAGGAGCAGAAAATTCCATTAAAAGATGCTGAGTTATCTGCATTGTGTTTTTATTCTTCAAGATCAATCAATCGAACTAGATAAGTTTAGCCTGCTCTGATTTGATTTGATCAGAATGCACTGATGATTACTTGGGTTAGGTAATGACCATATATTATAATGTCATATAAATGCCTTTGCTTTATGCATATGTCCATGTGGGTTTGCTGCATTAGGGGACAACAAGATTTCCTTTACTAATTCACACATGGAAAAATGACAAGGAGCCACAATTCCCAAAGGCATACAATAAAAATAATAACTAATTATTATTTTATCTAAGTCAAATGTTTTCTTGAAATGTATCTTCTCTCCTTTTCCCTAAAATTATAATGACTAATTGTGCAATGTCATTTAATAAATCCATTTGATTAAGAATATTCTGGTTTAAGGACGACTTAAACAGAGCCTACTGTAGCAAAATTTAATTACAAAATGATTCAAGTTAAATATGCAATGGTTCAAGTTCATTACACAGTGTATCAGCTTACATACAAATTTGGCTTAAGGAAAGACCTTGGGAACGGAACTTGTTCTTAATCTGGGGACTGCTTGTATCTCACTAATTCCTTCTGTGCCAGTTGGAGAATATTAGTAAAGATTTTCAGAGTCAGAAGTGGCCCTGTAACCTTACATCAAACATCTCAATCATAAAGGCCGGCTGAAGGGAGATGATCTGATTTAAGAAGATCAGGGAGATCTGTGGATAGATTTTACCTGCCAGGCTTGTAGCTCCTTGAAGATAAAAATCTTTGTCCTCCCTCCCTTCTTCGTCAGAGTGAAGGGCTCTTGAAACTGCTGTCTCCAGGTCACGACTCAGGTCATAGTCATGATCCCATTCCAAGGGGATTGAATCTACACTAGCTGGCGTATCCCGCCCTGACCTTTCACTTCGGAGAGGCTGGGGAAGAGACAGTGAGAGAATGGAGGAAGGATGTGGGGAAAGGACACTGTCTGCAGATTTGTCATGCCAGTGCAGGTCAGAAAGATCTGCTGATTCATCCAGATCCACTTCACGATCAGATAACTCGTGCTCATCATCTGTGAGCTGGAAAGAGACATTAAACAATAGTGAATGCTTTTCATAAGGAGCCTTTCTACTGTTTGCTAGGTCAAGAAGACCAAAGTCTTGCTGCATGACATCCATCCTTTCAAGATTATATATATATATATATAAAAACATGGGGAATATTTAGGATAAATGGTTAACTCAGACCTTAGATCTACATGAAACTTTAAAGTGGCATCTTTTAGTTGAGAGATAAGTGACTTTTTTTTTTTGCAGTGTTACTTTTAAGTTGTGGATGGGGGCCTTTGAAGAACAATATGAAGGTGTAAGAGGCTTAATGAATCTATTTTGTGTTCTGCCCTCAAACAATGTTCTACCAAAAATATACAGTAGCTCCACTGCCAGACTTCAGCAGTGTAATTTGGAGATGCTCAAATGCAGACCTGCAAAACATATAGCCCAGGGCTGCATGCTATCTGCCAAGCAGCCTTGTAAGGCCCATCCACATTTTTAAAAATGTCAGTAAATTCATCCCCTCCTGGAAGGAGATGTTGCCAAGTGGCTCCAAAGCCTTCAGGCTTCACTGAGGCCTCCAGTTTCAGTGCTGCTGCTGCTGCTTCGTAGCCATTGAACACCTGAACAGTGCAACAGGTATTCCTTTGCGGCCCAATGATTATTTTTCATTTATCAGCCTGGCTGTTTTTCCTTTACAATTTGTGCAGGCCTGCCCTAAAGAATGTAAAAAATGGCTTTTGAAGGAGCTGCGGTGCTTAGGACATGACATATCCAAAACAGCTATAACCCTGTAGGTGCTTGAAGAAGAGAACACAGAATCTCTGATGATGTCTAACATTAACAAAATGTATAAATATTGATATAGCAAAGTTAACACTTACTGGAAGACGAATTAATTTTTTGTGGTATCTTTCTACTCGGCCAAAGACCTCGTGGCAATAACGTCGCAGCTCGTCCAACTCTTCCTCAATGACAGCTGCATCTAAAGGCTCACTCTTTTCTAACAGTTGCTCACCCTGGGCAATGATATGCTCAATTTTGTTGTTGTTCAGGGAGATCTCCTGTTGAAAAGCCTGAGAAACAATGTGTAATTTATTATACAGAACATAAGAAAAGTTAGGACCCAGAGGCCAATCACTATACTGTATATTTTATTAACTAATCCTCCCCCCCGCAAAATCTTATGTCACATAAGTGAGGAACTGTTTAGAAGAAAATGGCAACCTATGCATTAATCTAAATTTATATAATAAATTCTTTATGGAGTCTTCTTTTTTCAATGGGGACTGACCATTGGCAATGCTGTATATTTCTGGTACATATAACCAATAAATTGGTTTATTTTATCTCTAGCAAAGATTTCTGCAGCCCTTCCTCACTGAGTGGTCCATCATTTAGCAATTGTTCGCAAATACGACAGTAATTTTTTAAAATTACAATCACTGAGTACACTGAAGAAGCAAATGCCATGCTCCTGATCACAACACATGCTGGAGTAAGAGTAACACTTGCATACTGTAGGTGTATGAGAGACCTTTATCTAAATGTGATAGCAGCAACCAATGGCCATCACAGTCTCTCTCTCTCTCTCTCTTAGCCACATATTCACTTAGTGACTATTTATATCCCAATGTAAAGAATAGATTGTAGTTGCTAAACAAGGGCAGGGTGCATTATGGATACTGTACAGAATAAAAACAAAGCTGTCCTTATATTATGATGACACCAAATTTTGCTCAAGGCCTGATGCCCATATTAACATAAATATAAACATAAACATCCCATAAAACTATCAGCTTGAAAAGAAGAAATGTATTTTGTAAGGTATACTTCAATAAGGTAATTTTTGGTCATGACCCCTGCAGGCAGTAGTGCAAAGGATATAATTTTATAACAGGTGGCAATATTTTACCTGATTTTAGCCATTTACTAATTTTTCTTTTATCATTAAGGAATCAAACCTGAAATCAAAATTTCCTTGTGTCACAAATTTCCTTGTGTCTCGTAATGACAAAGTTATTCTCATGAGACTTAGACAGCAAGTACGTAATGATAGGAATTGTAGTAAAAATTTATAGAGAATTTCCCTTAATTATTTTAAATTGTACAGCTAATAGAAAAGCATAAAATGTGTTTTAGGAATGTGTTTTATTCCTAAACAACAAACTAATTTGAGACAGAAGACTTGAGTGGCAAATTCCTGTTTTACTTTATGATGTGGCAAACATATGGTATAAATTGATTAGGAAGATGAGTTGCAGTGGAACAGCAATGGGTAAGGAGAGGATTTTCGTAGTAAGTACAGCTTGTTTTGACTTATTATTATTTATTTATCATAATCGTATAGCTACCCATCTCAACATGACTCTAGGTGGCACCATTGTAGTATATATACAATAACATTACTGTACGCAACCTTGCTTATGGGTGTGTGATGAATTTTAAAGCTTATTTTTTTACCTCATACATATTATGTTACATAAAAATATAGTTAATGACAAAATCTGCTTTGCTTTTTTATTATTGTGATCCTCTAGATTTATATTTCTGTACCTTGAGTTGCTTTATCTTTGCTTGAACATCACACTCTGAGAAGTGTTCTATGTTGGTGAGCTGCAAGTCCATCTCTGTAAGCCAGACCAAAATGCTGTCACGTGCCGTCTCAAATTCTTCACGTTGGCCAATGAAATGCTATTAAAAAAAAAAAAAAAAAAGGAAACGTGAGGTAATTATGCAATCCAAACGATTCAGCTTTTTCCTATTAGTAATATCCTTTACCCATTTACAGCAAAATCCAAAGATAACAAAAGGGAGAGAGAAAACTGCTATTCTTAAAATTGTCCCTTCAACTGCAGAAACATTGCACTAAATGAACGAAAATAGAGGAATACTTTAAGTCTGCGGAGGATGGCGATCACTCGTTTTTGCAAATTGTCCCATCTTTGGTTTCCCTCGTGGACCATCAACTTGAGGCTGCCAGCAGAATCAGTGCGGTTTTCTCTGGCCAAGCGTCGGTACTGTTTGTTGATCAGTTCTAGCTGAGTTAAACTTTCTTGTACTTGACGTTGAAAAGCCTACCAAAAATAGAAGCAGCAAAATAACCTATTAAACTTCGGCTCTTATAATGACTATCTTCGACTGGATTTTTATTTTCGCTTGTATCTGGTAATTTTTCTATCAAAGAGACATTATTATCTAGGCTTTTTCAAAAATCCCCTGCCATACTGGAGAGAAAGATGTGAGTTTTGTTTACATAAAAGTAGTGCTAAAGATTGCTACCTGAAGTATATTTTTTCCTATGCCAAAATATATAAATATTCCATATAGACAGCTCTTTTCTTGAGATATTAGGAACTACTTGTTGTGCAGTACATTAAATCACTGTGCTATACCAACTATTTTCAAACAGAACTTTTTAAAAAGTCAGGTGCAGGTTGATATTTAGGATGAAGTAGTACATGTTTCTAAAACATGGCATTTGGAAAGCAGGCAGCCAGTTGGCAATGGCATCACAACACAACACATATCTTTATACAAACATGTTTAACTGTGTCTTTATAGTCCTGTACTCTGTGACAAAGTGCTAATACAATTAAAATAATGGATTTCTCAGAACCTCATAATAAAAGAAAGACAAACAGACATAGTTTGTTCACTCAATAAGCTTGAATGCGTGGTATTGTAATTATATCACCTAAAATTAGATTGTGTAGGTAGACCACAACACAGAGAGAGAAAATAGTGTGTGAACTCAGGTTTTACCAAGGGAAGACCAGCAACTTTATTATTATTATTATTATTATTATTATTATTATTATTATTATTATTATTATTATTATTATTATTATTATTATTATTATTATTATTATTATTATTATTATTATTATTATTATTATTATTATTATTATTATTATTATTATTATTATTTATTATTATTATTATTATTATTATTATTATTATAATATAACTTTCAGGGATTACATGCTATCCTTGAATCACCAGGTGTAACATAACAAAATAATCTATAGGCACATTCATGGCCATCAACATAAACTCTGAGTTATTTTTGCTCCTTTTTATTAGCAATCAACATGATTAAAATGAAAATAGATATTTGTGCAGCAGGTTGCAGCCAAGGACAAAAGGGAGCTATGTAATATGAAGCAGCAAATATCCTCCAAGGCTTCATCTTATAAATGATCAATCAACTCAATTTAAATGTCAGTGCAGAATGTAGATAGGTGGGGAGATTAAGTAAAAAGAGGCAGACTGCAGTGGAAATTATATGAAAAATTCAGTTGGAGAACAATAAAAACCTTAATAAAACAAATCCAGAAAAACAAATCCACCTGTTTGAGTCAGTAAGAAAGACTACAGATTTTAAACAAGGAGGCTTATGTTGGGCCCACCACATTAGTAATTTCATCTGTTGCTAACATTTGTCCAGAGGAATGACAGCTGTAATGTTTTCTACTGTCTTACAATGATGTGCTTCTATACTGATATTCTAATTTGCTCACTTTAATTATACTTTAGCTGAAACTTTTCAAAAGAGTAAACTCTTTCAAATGTGTATCACATTTAACATTGCATTTATTTTGGAGAAATGGAAGCCTTAAGTCTGACAATTATTTTGCCTTTGTAAACGACTAATTTTCACCATTAAACATAGCTAAAGCATCTAGGCAAGGAAAAAATGCATTAAGGCAAATATAAATCTATGTTTTAAAAGTCCTCATACCATATGCAAAGAAGTAAATGCTCGTCTATAAAAAGTATCCAAAAGATGAAATTTCTGGAATACAGCTTTTCTTGTAACAGGCACACTGAAATGTTCCTCTTTATAAACTTTTAAGTGAGTTTTATTTTATTTCCACTCACTCTATAATGTCTACTGTAGCATGTGAAAATAGTAAACAAGTTAAAAGCAAAGTAAAAATATGTTTGAACATCTTTTTCAAGATGCTCTGCAGCAACCACACATTTAGGCGAGCTTAAGTGGGTAGTTGAAATGCATTTGGATAAAAGAAAATGAAATGAAATACACAGAAAAAGCTCACAGAGGAACACATATTTATCATCTACTAAAATATACTTTGTTGAGTTTTATTTACTGGGGTAAATTGTACAATTTCTTAGTAAGTAAAAGGGAAATGGAATGGAAAGTAAATAATGTTTTTATCCAAACTGACTGACTCATTCATGGAACTTTGGATATTAGTGATTGCAAGACTAAGTCCTACTTAAACATGATGGTAGTTGTTTGAAATAATTAAAATGGTAAGTGAAAGAAAGGATGAGAGTTTCAAAATTAAAAAAAATCAATAAAATATAAAAAGTGTATTTTTGAATTGTGTAAAGATGAGTTAAAGCTTAGGCCATTATCGTTAGTCTGAATCAGAAAACAGGATGTATTCATCTGTACAAATTTTCTGTTTTGGATAGTATCAGCAAGTATTTTTTATCTCATTTTCCTATATTTTCTCTTCCTGGTGTTCACAATTATATTTTGCATTACATCTATAAACTCTGGCTGATGTGGTTGCCACTTCCCTTGTTCTCCTCTGGCTCAACTGAAAGAAAGGAAGAGATGGGAAATGCTTCCATTTCCAAGTGGCATTATGTTTCTTCCTGGGCAGAATGAACCATAAAGGGAAATTAAACCAAACAAAACAATAGCCCAGTAGTAAGAAACCACAGGTACCTTCTGCTTGCTAAAAAAGAGCAATATGCTGTTCCATTGGGATGACATTATTACCTGTTCAAAGTCAATTGTATCATTTGTGGTCAGGAGCCATTGGGCATACACCAGCTAAATTATAGCGGGCTATGGGCTTACTATGACCAATGCATATGGATCAAGTGCGCTAATTCATTTTAATTATAGTTTAGGGCAGGACAAACAACCTGTGATCGATTTTTGCAGTTTCAAACTCCTTTTCTCCAAAACTGAAGGTAGAATTTGATCTTTCACTAAAATAAAGTGAAAGGCAGGAAACCCTACACCATTTTGGACAAATGGCTATCCAGTCCCTTCTTAAAAACTTCCAGTGTTGGAGCATTCACCGCTTCTGGAGGCAGGTTGTTCCACTGGTTAATTGTTCTAACTTTCAGGAAGTTTCTCCTTAGTTCTAGGTTGCTTCTCTCCTTGATTAGTTTCCATCTGTTGCTTCTTGTCCTGCCTTCAGGCGCTTTGGAGAATAGCTTGACTCCCTCTTCTTTGTGGCAACCCCTGAGATATTGGAACACTGCTATCATGTCCCCCCTCGTCCTTCTCTTCATTATTTATTTATTTATTTATTTATATTTGAATTTATATCCCGCCCTTCTCCCGTAGGACTCAGGGCGGCTGACAATCTATTTAAAATACATACAAAACAATACAAATTTAAAATTAATTAAAAAGAATATTAAATATTTGTCGAATTTAAAATATAATTAAAACCCCCCTAAAAATTACCCTAGGCCAGTCCTGCAAGCNTATTTGAATTTATATCCCGCCCTTCTCCCGTAGGACTCAGGGCGGCTGACAATCTATTTAAAATACATACAAAACAATACAAATTTAAAATTAATTAAAAAGAATATTAAATATTTGTCGAATTTAAAATATAATTAAAACCCCCCTAAAAATTACCCTAGGCCAGTCCTGCAAGCTGGAATAACCAAGTCTTGAGGGATTAAACTAGACATACCCAATTCCAGCAACTGTTCCTTATATGTTTTATCCTCCAGTCCCCTAATCATCTTTGTTGCTCTTCTCTGTACTCTTTCTACAGTCTCAGCATCTTTTTTACATCGTGATGACCAAAACTGGATGCAGTATTCCAAGTGTGGCCTTACCAAGGCATTGTAAAGTGGTATTAATACTTCACGTGATCTTGATTCTATCCCTCTATTAATGCAGCCCAGCACTGTGTTGGCTTTTTTGGCAGCTGCAGCACACTGCTGGCTCATATTTAAGTGATTGTCCACTAGGACTCCGAGATCTCTCTCAAATTTGCTTCTGTGACAGCATCAGAACAGATTATATTTCAAACAGATAAAATCACCTCAAATTTCTTTAGTTCTTCTTTAGCAACAGTATATAATACACCGGAAGAACTAGGCAAAGCAGCCGTCCTTTCAGAAATTTTCAACCAATCTTCAAAGCGAGAATAATCATCCAAAAACTTCTGCCATAGTCTCCATGTCTCTTCAATTCTGAAATAAAGATAAAAATAGAAGAGGCTGAATTTCACCTTAATAATAATTATTTGATATCTTATCTAGTTACCAGCTGTAATAAGGAAATCATTTTGCCTATTTGAACGTGCCCAAGCAAACAAATGGTGTATTGAACAATACTGGCTTTTAATCCATCTTGACAGTAGTTCTGATTAACAAAAAACATAATTCATTCATTCATTATTTATTTAGCGCTTGGCATGTCATACATGGACTAGCAATATAAATTAACATTTCAACTGGATTGGTAGAACCCAATAAATATAAATGTCAAAAAGATCTATGTTCAAATATTAATATCTAGATCAGAGGTCCCCAACTTTTTGAGCACCAGGGATCGGTTCCGTGGAGAGAGGTTTTTGTGCGGACCAGAGGGGGCATGGTTTAATGTACTGTTTGCATCCCATAGATGGGGCTTGGCTTCTTTGCGCGGACCGGTTTCTGGCATGCTGAAGCCCGGTGCCGGTCCACGGACCAGGGGCTGGGGACACCTGGTCTAGATTATCTAACCATTGAAGCACAACATTATTTATATTTTTTTAAAAATCAGATACTGGAACAGAATATGCCTTCAGTTTACAGCCAGTCACAATGTGATCTAGTCACAATGAGGGGAGGATACTATGCCCTATTTATACAGAGAGTCCTAGCAGATGCCATGTGAGGTGGAAATCCTGTTCAGGATTGTCCATTGCTGATGTGGTAGTTCAAAGCCTGGCACTTTTCTTGTGGGGTCATTTATATGTCTATCTATTCTGCGCATTCAGCCACCCATTTGGCTTTCCATTGGGAATCAATGTTAAAACAGTTGGGCACATGTTGTGCAAATACTAGTGTGGGCTTGACCTGGAATAAAGTAGTTATGGATTGTTCCCCTTAAACCTTTGCAAATCTTTATTTTAAATCATGTAATTATTTCAAATGCTTCAACACAGCATTATAAAGAACTGAACAGAAAAGTTTCAGGGCTACTCAACTACAGCTGCTTAAATTAAGAAGTTTTTAAAAAATAGAAACACACACACATTGCATTAACAAATAACTGTACCTATCATGCCTTGTCTTGAATATAGATCATATCAGGAAGCAAAACACTGAACTATGAAATCATCAGCATTCCAAACATGATTGTCAAGGTGAACTATCAATTGATTAATATTCCAAAATACATAATTTCCATAAGGTTGTAGAAATCTGCTTTTAATTTAGCCATGATTGGCTGAGGGATTCTCGGGGTTGAAGTCCACAAGTCTTAAAGTTGCCAAGTTTGGAGACCCCTGGATTAGATAATTCAGTAGTGAGACTCTTTAGATAAATTTTAGCTTTTACTGCAGAATCTGTATGTAATAAAGTTTGATCCATATGAAAGTAACAATGCTGCTCTATGTAGTTTATATCCCTTAACCTATGTAACTTGTATCCGTTAACAGGCATTTAATTTAAGAACTGGCTAGATTTCATTCCATTCTAAGAAATCTGGAGAATCCTCTAAAGCTTCGCCAAATACTTACTTGAGTCGCCTTTCCATTGACATGGCACAAATATTCCGCCATCTTCGATCCAAGTTCCTTGTGGCTTGCTGAATGGAATCACATTCTGTTTCAGTAGCACAAGCATCACAATCATGGAGAAGAACTTCACAGAGATTGAGGACAGATGCAACCCCAGTGCTATGTTTCTCTATGTCTCTTTGAAGTTCCTGTAAATCAATAGATAAACTTGTGAAGGACTTAGGCAAAATTGAAGTTAATTAATACTGCATGTACTATAAACAAGCAAGGCAAAACTGAAATACAAATGAAGGAAAATAAAAAGCTAAGCTACTTGATAGTTAATAAGAATCCCAAATTGTTCCACAAAAATTGAGATTTTTTGACTTAGATTCCAAGTGGATATATTTAAAAATACGTTCTAATGCAACCAGGCACACACACACACACACACACACAGGGGGGGAGAGAAACCAATCATTCCAACACATACTTCTATTTCTGTAATCAAGTAAATGTCTTATTTATTAAACATAATAAGATAAAAAGAGTGCATAGAACATTGCTCTTGATGTTCATATTTTTTTGTTAAGAAATATTTAGTTCTACCAGGCTACAAATATACTAATTGAAATCCATTAAGTTTATTGCCACACATCTTCAGATAATTTCAATGAATCTAATATTAGTACCACTAATTATCTCTCAGTAGCAATTTGCAATTGCTTTTCTGGGTTCCATTCGTGGTTTGATGTTGACTTTTAAAACCCTGAATGGGATGACGGAAGAGAGTTTCAAGGAGTGTTTTCTTTTTGACATCCATGCCCAAACAGCCCTGGTTGGGTGATGGGATTAGTAAATAAATGTTGTGTTAGTGAAGGTAGTGCTTTACTATTAAGCTCTTTGTCATATTGCATTTCTTCATGTTGTGTGCAGTTAACTCCACATGTTGTCATGTTTCCAACCATATGCTTTATTTCCTTTGCGTCACTGGATCAGGTGGAGCAACAAGCAGGAAAAATTGGATCATTTCTTTTTTTATGAAAAAAAATAGTAACTGGAGTATGTGAACACAGAGTGAGAAATTTCCTTGATTGTTCTTGGTCTGTAGAAAAGTTTTGTTTCAAGAATTTTCTTTTCTGTGTGTTGTCCTTTGCTTTCTGTCTTTCTTAGTCAATTTTCAATGTATAAATAGGTATTTTGTCTTCTGATGAATGTTATATTTTGTAATATTTTTGTTTACTTCATTTAATGATTTTTGTGAATTTCAAACTAGAATTCTTCAGACTTACACTTTATCAGATCAAATCAAATACATTTCAGTTCTCTACTTTTACAACAAAGGTAGATGCAATATTACTGAAATTGTATCTTGTCTATCACTTGATTTATTAAGCTGAAATTGTACAAGAAGTTCAGGACCAAGGCAGTTAACTTAGGTCTTGTTTTTGTTGACTGAACAGAGCTACACCCACTTGGTTGCAGATCAGTCAATTTGACATTAGTGTTGTTTACCCAGCAATGTCCATGTGTAGAACTGCATTTTAGATTGCTTTAAAAACAAGTATACAGTATAATGACTGAAATAGTTACAACTATTTGTCTGTCTCCTACTTCATCTGTACACCAAGATAAAACATTTCCATTATTCCAGCTGCTATTTTACTTCAAAGTTTAGTCTTTAGTCTACAATGAATATGACATATGTTGCTGGTTTTATATCAATGAAGTATCATCACAGAACTGTTCAATTCCTGTTTCCTTGAATCCCTGTGATTATCTTGTCCTGCACTTTAAATATCATTTGTTGGAGTGTTAGCAGAGGTGGTGCTTTACTATTAAGCTTCTTGTCATATTGCATTTCTTCAAATTGCATGCGGTTAACTCACAATTTTTCATGTTTCCAATCATATGCTTTATGTAAGCATAAATGCTGTGAAAGGTGGAAGGAAACAGAAGAAGAGGACAATCACACAATGTAACAGACTTAGTTACAGTAGCACCAGCGGAAGAGCTGAAGAAGAGGTTAGGGACAGATTATCATGGAGAACATCTATCGATGTAGTTGCTAAGAATCAACACCAACGTGATACTACTTAAACAATCAAGCAGTCCATAAATTATGTTAACATCTTTTGTTAGCATAAGTGGCTATGCTATTTCTTATATACTTTTCTTATCCACACTATAAGAGACCGTGGTTCTTTGCTATGAAATGATCCATTCGGTTTGTTGATTCCCACATGGTCAATGTCCACTCTTGACACTGCTGTTTTGATAACATCAAGGTTGACTTGATTCATTGCTTTGGCATTCCCTCTTCAATTGTTTATAGCATGAAATGTCCATCTTGCTTTTGCCTGTGAACAAATCAGCAATGGACATCTTTTCACCTTTAATCCCAGCAACTTTTTGAATACCTTCTCGCTTGGGGGCTTCATACTCCAGTTTAATTTTTTGAAGAGATTTACTTCAGTAAGTGACATTTCCTTCTCCAATGGATACTATTTAGTCCAATTCTTTATCAGTGATCTGCTCATCAGGGATAACTGCTTGGAAAAGTGCCCTCCTGATGGTATAACTCATAGGTTATTGATAAAAATTGGGGGCAGGATGGCAGCAAGAAGCAAGAGGACAAAAGATGTCTGAGAAAACAGTGACAATTTTACTGATTCCAGTTCAGGGTGATAAAAATTAAGTTTACAATTGTGAGAAACTGTGGGTACCAGTCAGGGGCAAAAGAATTCAGAAGCAAATTCAGGAGAGCTGCATTTGAAAAACAACAACTCTACCTTAATTAGCTTGTTACAAATCACTTGGAATAGTTTTTAATAATGTATTTTTAATTTATAGCATGAAAAATACTGTTGAACTCTGTATCATTCATGCTTCCTGACTTTGCCAGCAATTTGAGATTTAACCACAGTTGTAAAACATGAATGCACTGAATATAATTCTCTAAAGACTAATGAAGTAGTCTTTGAATAGCACTAATTGAAATACATTTGCATTTCAATATAATTTAATATAGTATTGGGATTGGATGTATTACTTTTCATATAACTTAATTTCTTGCATTTGGAACAGTAGTCAAATTAACAAAGCAACAAGTTAAAGACAACTAATATTTATAATTTGTTCAGGAAAATGAGGACATTTAGCACCACATAGAAGAAAAAAAAAAAGAAGAAATGAAGATTCCTGGCTAGATTGATCATCTATTTGTTCAAAGGTAACACTACACAAAGTTTCTGTTCTTCTGCATAATTCTTCCTAGATTTCCCAATTGCAGATTCCTATAAATTAATTCTGAGGCACTGGGGAGATGGAAAGAATCCTATTTATTTCCTACCTAAACTATCTCTACCAGAGGCAGAGGCTTGAGCTAATGTGATTCAATATATGACAAAGAGCATTTTGCCCTCATAATACGTAGATTCTATGCCTGTGCCTGTCTGGCATGTAGACTGGTCAAGTCTGAACATCAAACATGCTGAATATAATTTACAACCTTATCCTAAGAAATATTGACAAAAGAATTTTCTCTGGGAAGAATTTTGTTTGATGAATAAAGCTGTGTGTGTGTTTGTGTGTGTGTGTGTAAGCATACCTTTGAGTACTGTTGACTTTTGGTGACTGTCTGGACAAGTCCCTGCAAATTTCTTGGCAAGATTTCAGAGTGGTTTGCCCTTGTCTGCTTCCTAGGGCTGAAATAGAATGACTGGCTCAAGGTTGCCCAGCCAGCTTCATGCCTAAGGCATGGATTAAAACTCACAGTCTGCTGGTTTCTAGACTGATATCCTAACCATTACACTACTTGTCATTATGAATAAACATTCATAATAAACAGTATTTATGAATAAACAGTGAGATCCAGGTGGTCCACCTACATTTTGAGTCAAATCAGAAGTCACTATAAGCACATGATTTAAACGTTTATTACCTTCTGATATTGACTGGTAGTTTTTTTGAATGCTAAATGGTACACTCATGTTGCGTATACTATGTGTATCAATGCCAACAGTCCCACTGTCAGAAGGATTTTGGGTATTCCTGTGTAAGGAACATTTGCTTAAACTCCAGTTGTCTGTATGTATGCAAAGAATATATTTGCATTTCTTGAGTGGATAAGAATCTCTAATAGGAAAGAAAAGGAACTGGGGGAAAGAAAGAAAGGAATAAATGGCTAAAATGTATCCTGACATTCAAACGGAAACTCAGATTCAAATCCCAATTTAGTAATAACAAGTGACACAAACATGTTGAATAAACCTAAACACACATTAAAGCAGGGGTCCCCAACCTCCGGGCTGCGGCCCACTAATGGACCATGGCCTTTCAGAACTGGGCTGCGGAAGTGGTGGGCAAGTATGCACATGCAACTCCACTTGCATGCGCAGTGGGCAGGTGAGGGCACATGCACAGCTCCATTTGTGCAAAGGGCAGGCACATGTGCTTGCTTGTGCAAATGGAACTGCGTGCAGGCACTTGCCCACCGCTCACACAGAAACACCCTTCTCCCTCTCAGCCAGTCTGCAAAGCCGCAAATGTTGGAGACTGCTGCATTAAAGTGTTATTTAAAAATTATTTTTTCATTAGAGAAAACCATGATAGTGAAAATGCAATCCTAATTAAAATATAAAATAACAGTAACAATAACAATAACAACAACAATAATAATAAAAGTTGGAAGGGACCCTGGAAGTCATCTAGTCCAACCCCCTGCTCAGGCAGGAAACCCTATACCATTTCGGACAAATGGCTGTCCAGTCTCTTCTTAAAAACTTCCAGCGTTGGAGCATTCACTGCTTCTGGAGGCAGGTTGTTCCACTGGTTAATTGTTCTAACTGTCATGAAGTTTCTCCGTAGTTATAGGTTGCGTCTCTCCTTGATTAGTTTCCATCCGTTGCTTCTTGTCCTGCCTTCAGGCGCTTTGGACAATAACTTGACTCCCTCTTCTTTGTGGCAGCCCCTGAGATATTGGAACACTGCTATTATGTCCCCCCTTGTCCTTCTCTTCATTAAACTGGACATACCCAATTCCAGCAACCGTTCCTTATATGTTTTAGCCTCCAGTCCCCTAATCATCTTTGTTGCTCTTCTCTGTACTCTTTCTAGAGAGTCTCAACATCTTTTTTACATTGTGGTGACCAAAACTGGATGCAGTATTCCAAGTATGGCCTTACCAAGGCATTGTAAAGTGGTATTAATACTTCACGTGATCTTGATTCTATTCCTCTCTTGATGCAGCTTAGCACTGTGTTGGCTTTTTTGGCAGCTGCAGCACACTGCTGGCTCATATTTAAGTGATTATCCATTAGGACTCTGAGATCCCTCTCACAGTTATTACTATTGAGCAAGGTACCACCTATACGATACCTGTACATTTGGTTTTTCTTGCCTAAATGTAGAACCTTACTTTTTTCACCATTGAATTTCATTTTGTTAGATAGTGCCGAGTGTTCAAATCTGTCCAGATCCTCCTATATCTTAAGTCTGTCTTCTGGAGTGCTGGCGATTCCTGCCAGCTTGGTGTCATCTGCAAATTTGATGAGTTCCCCATCTATGCCCTTGTCCAAATCGTTGATGAAGATGTTGAAAAGCATTGGGCCCAGAACAGAGCCCTGGTCATCCCACTACACACTTCTCTCCATGTAGATGCAGTTCCATTGAGGACCACACGCTGAATACGGCTGGTCAGCCAGCTACGAATCCATCTGGTGGTGATGCTGTCTAACCTACATTTTTCTATCTTATCAAGTAGTAGGTTGTGATCTACTTTATCAAATGCCTTACTGAAGTCCAAGTAAATTATATCCACAGCATTCCTCTGGTCCACTAATTTTGTCGCATATTTTGATTCTATGTTGCAGAAGAGCATAAATAGCCATGCATACTGCCCAGATCAGTGTTTCTCAATCTAACAACTTTAAGACAAATGGACTTCAACTCCCAGAATTTTCCAGCTACATGTTACATATTAAAGTTGCCAAGAGTTGCAAGTTGAGAAATATTGCCCTGGATCATATGGTTACATTACTGGATAAGTTGCACTCAAAAAGATTATAATGATAATGAATACATTCCTTCCCCTCCTTTTCACTTTACCTAATATAAGCATCCTAACATGCCATATGTATGCTTTTATATTCACAAATAGGCAAATGGCTGTTTCAGTCCAAAATAAGGCAGACACTGACAACTTTGTAATCCTAGAATTAAAAGTAGACCCTGCATTCTAGCAGGATATATATGATATATGATAATTATTTTTATTATATCTATTATGACAGCACACCTTTTCATGATTGTTGATCAACAACTGGCATTCTGTTGCCAACACTTTCTGACAGCTTGCGACTCATCACCTGTTGAATATGATGGTCTTCAAAAGCAAACTAGACCACAGTTCCTTCAAACTGCTTTTAAGCAATTCTCTAGGCTATATAATAACTCAAAGTTTCAATTCTGAGTCCTGATTCCTGAGCAGGACACCCAACAGTTTGTCTTCTTCCTGGTATTTTCATATGATCGCAATGAATCTTATAGCACATTACTGACTTTCAGGAATAATTGCTAATGTGAATGATCTATTCAGGTCTGTAGAGTCATACTGGACAAGAGGCTTAAGTCTATGGCTCTTCTTCATTATTACTTTTGTTCCTTAGTTACACACTACTAGTAACAAGTCACCCACAGCTACAGAAGTCATTTCAAAGGGTATATATTTCTTCAGTTATATTTGTAAAAGAGACTTCGGTTACAAATATTAATCTGCATGTTAATCTGCTAGCTTCAAGCTAAATTTATGTTCATTCTGTCTAGCTGACACTTTCTATTATGGGGATTTAAGTGCTGTTTCTAATCCAGTGGCCTGGTTCCATGGAGAGAGGTTTTTCTGCAGACTAGAAGGGGTGTGGTTTCGTGTGCTCCCTGCATGACGGGGATGGGGCTTTGCTTGTTTGCGCAGATCGTTTTCTGGCATGCCACGGACCACTGCCGGTCCATGGACCGGGACTTGGGATCCCTGTTCTAATCAACATTTGTTGTAAAGTTGCAGTGATACTCTGTAAAAGGGCTTGAAAGTCAAATAATGATTATTCATTGCTTCCCTTGTGAAATATTTTGCTATCAACACTAAGTACTTGGGTATACTGGCTGAAGTTAAAGTATTCCTTAATAGCAGTTTCACACAGTCCTTTTCAAACTAACCAACTCTAAACTCCAGTGCTGCAATAAATACCTATCAATTATTTGACCTCAAGGCAAGTACAAGACATTGCTCAAGAAGCTAATTAAACTAAGAGCTTAAGTCTTTAAAATGCCTCCAGTGTAAAAAAGATTGAGAAGATCAAATGTTTGTGGCAGACGTTAATCATCATAACAGATGAAGCAATCTGTCTACCAGAGGTATTAGTGAAAGGCTGAGAATGGCAACCTGATAGATTACACAGTAAGAAGATTTAATGATTTCCTCCCAGAATTACACTTTTCTGAAAAGGACACAGTACAGGCACATAGAGTTCAAAATACCAAGCTTGCGAAGTTGAATAAACCAAAGAATATTATAATTAAATTTCTTACTGAACAAAAATTCTTCGAGGCAAAATTTATTTTTTAGAGTTCATATTTGTCCATTAGAGACATTCATAGAGGCAATATTATTTTTGTCAGAAACTCACAAGCTGGAGGAGGAATTTAACTGGGGAAAAGATTTTTTTTTTTAACCAAGATATTAGCCTTATCGCCTTACCAAAAATTATGATATTTAAGCTTCTTACAGGATTGCCGATAAAAATGGGAATTCAGTATAAATGGGAATTTCCATTTAAATTTAGTAGATTGAAACCACAAGGAATGGAAACAATTTATGTTATTCAGGTTATGTATAAAACTGGCTGAGTTGGAGAAAATTCCTTCTGATGGTGCTTGGACAAGGAATGACCTTGGAGATTAAGCCAAAGAGCTGAAAAATGAAGCTCTCAGCTGAAAGAGGATTCAGACACAAAAATGAGCAAAGGGGAGAAAATACAAAATGAACCCTTTAGACTAGAAATTCTTGTATGGTATTAAAATATTAGTTCCTATTAGAATTAAGGTATAAGTCAGTGATGGTGAACCTATGGCACGGGTGCCAGAGGCGGCACTCAGAGCTCTCTCTGTGGGCACGCGCGCCATCGCCCCAGTCCTAGGCCTTCAGCTGGGTTTTATAAAATCTTTTCGCTTTAGGCCGCTGTGTACAAAAAAAAAGGTTCAATCAGTCAATTTCAACTTCTCGCGGGGAAAAAAAGATGTTGCAAAGTTGGAATTGATTGATTGAACTTTTTAGTCCCACCCAGTCTATTGTTACCACCGCAGCCACGCCCACCCAATGGGCCACACCCATCTGGCACCCAACGATGCATAAGTGGGTTTTGGATTGCAGTTTGGGCACTCGGTCTCTAAAAGGTTCGCCATCACTGGTATAAGTGGTTGAGATAAAAATTATTTAGGAAGAGGGATACAGAAAATTAATATAAGAAAGAACATAAAATTAAAATTATAAGAAGGTCCAATCATGTCCAACTCTAGGGAGGGGTGCTCATCTCCATTTCTTCTCCAAGGGAGCCAGCATTATCTAAAGACACTTCTGTGGCCAACATAATTATATGCCAAGGCGTATGGAACGCTGTTACCTTCTCATTGAAGTGGTACCTATTTATCTACTCATAATCGCATGCTTTCGAAGTGCTAGGCGGGCAGGAACTGGGGCAAGTGACGCTCATCACACAGCGCTTGGGTCTCAAACCTAGGCTAATTATAGGTACAATCATCGAAATTATCTGGAATATATCTAGCTCTATCAGATGCTGAATATATTTCATTTTTGCTAAAGAAATTCTGTTCCTCTAACCATGTTTTTTTTTAGATATATGGAAAGCCTTTATTTGTATAGGACTATTTGTAAAATAGTTGAGAGTATAAGTAAAAATCAATAATGAACACTCAAATGAATGTATCAAAAATAGGGATTTTATTTATTTATATAGCCTCCCAACTCCACTGTATAAAAGACCCATAATTCATAATGCTAACCACAGCCCATGAAAGAGGTAATTCTATAACAGAGCAGGCAGAGCTAGAATGTAGAATTAAGTGTCTTATCAGCTTAAGAGTTGTTATATTTCCATAAATGGTCCAAATCCAACTCCTCTTGAATTCTGTTGACCCCTTATCTGTCACCAATTCAGTACTGAACTTTAGTTGACTAGATTCTTCTGTATAGGATTGAGCAATAAATCTTTTGAACTACAATTTAAGGTATTGGTCCTTATCCTTTGCGCCTGACAAATGCTTAGTTTAAGAATGTATTACCAAGTACCTCAATTAGCATGTTATTCCTTTCATAAGCTCCAACAAAACAGTGGATATATATATATATGGAAAATATTTTTTCTTGGGTAGGGATTTAAACCAATTATTTTTGATTTTATACCAGCATTGTGCTAAATATGAAGAAATAGGTTTTATTAGACTTATTTCATGGATTATTCTCTTAAATTCATCGACAGCATACCCAAATTTGTGTAGGTCATTCAACTCTGCATGGAAAATAATTTAAAAAAACAACTTAGAAACAGCCAAAGGGAGGAAGAATAATTTGGCCTTTCCAAATACAACTTTCTTTTTCATCTCACGGACTTATAAACTTGTGAAATACTAACACAAAGATTTCATTTGTATATAGGGCAATTAACAGTGCCTCACATTTCACTTCCACATAATGAAAAGCCAATTACACCAGAAGCTAACATACTGTACATAATATGGTAGTGCCTTACCTCTGGTTGGCAGGCTCAGTGAGCAGTTCCATGTTGACTGGATGTCAAGCCAGCAGAAGATTCTACCAGAATAACGCTAAAAGCATCACTTGCCTTGAAATTTAAGGGCATCTTCCTCACTGCCCTCTTGTACCACAGGAAACAGCACGCCCAAACCTGCTTCACACTTGGATCACCTTCACCATTATGCAATTGGAAATGTGGGTATTTCATTTGGGGGGACTTTTTTGTTTTGTTTTGATTGCTCTTCTACCTCATGTTTTTGTTTTACCTGCTGTTCATTTAGTTTCCTTTGAATCTCCTTGGAATCACAAGTTTCATAAACAATGGCTTTGGATAACTCTGATTCAATGTGGGCGAGCCAAGATTTCAAGATGCTCATGTTCTTATCCAATTGCTGGATTGCCACCAAGGTCTCTCTCAGTTTTTTCATCCTGTTAAAAGACACAGACAATATCATGAGCATGTTTACTCAGGAGCTCTAGATATCTGCCTTTTTAACATACATATTTATTTTAGCAATTTTTAGTATCGATATAGTCTTGATTTTTAGAATGGATATGAATAACATAACCCAGTATGTTTATCTACAGGCATAAAAAGTATAAATAAACGTGCAAATAATATTGATAACTGTTAAATAATATATTGTTTACAATAATTACTTTTAGATCATGTAAATTTTAATTTTTAATTTAGCAATGAGTGCTTCAGATTCAATATTTCCAGTGAACTGAAGAAACAGGGTCGTGTAGTGGTTAAGAATTGCACTCAGAATGGGAACTGTAGATCTATTTCACTCTGAGCCATGCAAACTCACTGGGTGACTTTGGGCCAGGCAATCTGTGTATCTCAGTCCAATCTACTTGACAAATTGCTGAAGTGGAGGATCAAAACCAAAATAGGTCTTGAATCGTGCTTAGGGCATATATGATGCCTATTTGATCTTTTTAGTTTTGAGAAAGCACTGGAGAAAGATCCTTAGGTTCTAGTGTGAAATTTGACTAAGCCCTAGCCACTTCTTGGGATGACAGGTTGGTAACGGGCCTTGATTAAGTTTGTATGCTCTTGTGTACATCGTGAAAGCCTTCCTAATTCTCAGAGAAAATTTCAAGATGGTGACAGAAGAGATACTGTACGAACAGCATCTCTGGATAAGGACAAAGATCAACTCTGATAACAGGAAGAATGTTTATTAAGGATTACACGGTAGCATTAATTATCATTTTCCATTTTAATTTTATTTTTGGAATGCCATCTGTCGGTCTTGTTTAAGGTCGCCTAGTCCTTAGGAAGAGATGAGTAAGAAAACCATCTGAAAGTTTATTACTGCTCAACATTGCTGCTGTCAAATGGGTGGCCATATAAATGTGATAAATAAATGGGGAGGGGGGCTAGGGGTCTGTTGGAAAATAATTTGAATTTATTATCATCCCAGCTGTGTACAACATGTAAAATTGACATATGGTCTGACACCTAGGAAGAGTTAACACCCTCTGTTAGTTCTGAGGGATTGGACAAGAGCCCTTGGATTGGTCAGCTTGGCACTTGTATATTAGATTCATGTCCCTCCCTAGTTGATCAAGGCCTCCCAGGAGATGATATTGAGGTGATTCAAGCAGTCATGAGTTCATCCTTGAGAGATAGGATGATGAATTCAATCTGTGCTTGAGGTGGTGGTTTGTCGCATCTTCAAGAAGCCACTGTTGGACTAAACAGTGTTGGAAAACTTCTACCCCCTCTTCAATTTTTCCTTCTTGGGGAAGTTTGTTGAAAAAGTAATTGGACTGCAGCTTCAGAAGACCCTAAAGAAAACCCATTATCTGAATCTCTTTCAGTTGAGTTGCAGCCCTGGGCATCATACAGAGATGGCACTGATCATGTTTAAGCAGTCTGGGTGGGTTCAGACTATTTGAACAGCTGTTACAAATATAAAATCTGTGTAAGATGCTACTTATGCATGTCTGCTAAGCTATGGTAGAATAGATCCATCACTTCAGCGTTCCCTCTGAGATTTGAATGGTCCAGTCCTTGTGCCTGCTATGACTGTTTAACTGTTTATGGCTTTTTAAAGCTTTCTGAAACTGCCTCAGTAATAACATAGTAAAGAAAAAGAAACATATTATAAAGTGACTTCACATCTTCATAAGTTTAGTAACTTATCACCGTCTCTTAAAATATGCATAAACCAGAGTCCTGATGTTAGCAAAAGATTATTAAATGCTATCAGAGATAACAATTTAATTTAACTGTAATCAAATAAACCAATATTATATTCCTTCCTTTTACTTCTATCAACCTTAATCTTTAACCCTTTCAAATAATGATGTAAAACTTGGTTTCTTTTCATTTTTTTTCTTGATCCCTTGTCATAAAATTCTTCAAAATTTTTAACAAGCCTGTTTTGAATATCCCATACAGGAAAATTGTCCACGTCACTGTCATTTTTGTTTTTTTTATATCCCTTTTAATTTTTAAGTCATCAGCAAATTTCTTTTGTATGTCCAGTGTAATATCTTCTTCCATGTCGTCTTGTAGCCTATCGTTTTTTAATCCATTTCCAATTCAATCTCAAACTTGTCATGCAGAATTTGCTCCTCTTCCATAGCATCTTATAATCACAGACTTTATATAGATGCAAATTAATTATAGGTCCATCGTTCAAAAATATTATTCTATAAAGACAGTGTGTGAAAATAAGCTCCCTCTCCCTTTCTGTATGCTTGGGTCAAAATTAGTACAAGGGAAGCAATGCTTCTTTCTGTGCACACTTCTGCAATGTGTCTTTTCTTTCTGGCAAAAGACCCAGAGATCAAATATAATAATTCAATCTAATCACCTATTGTAATTATCTTTTGCTTAGTCTCAAAGTTTGTGATTTATTTCAGCATACGTCTGGTTTTGAAAAACTAAATACCTATCATAGCAGAACTGTCAATAGTCCTTTATTCATCAAATGAACACTTTATTGACTAACGTAACAACATATTTTGAGTCTTAGTCAGACACTCATCCTGCATACTCTCGCCAAAAGTTTACTGTGCTTGAGTGTGTATTACTTTGGAAGCCTATAGTTTCACTAGAACAGTGATGGCGAACCTTTTAGAGACCAAGTGCCCAAACTGCAACCCAAAACCCATTTATTTATCACAAAGTGCCAGGGCTGCATCAGCATTGTGGTGCCCTCGGGGGGGGCATGGCCCACTGGGTGGGCGTGGCTGCAGTGGTCAGGGCAGACTGGGTGAGCGTGGCCGGGGCCAGGGCAGTGGGGGCCAGTCCCTCGCCATCTCTGGGGCGTCTCCGGGAGGCCAACGCCGCTTGCTCGCTCACTTCCTACCCTGTCACTTCCAAACGCCACGTGCTCGTTACTCCGGCGAACTCTGGTGGGGCAACAGCGTGCGTGTCCACAGAGAGGGCTCCGAGTGCCTCCTCTGGCATGCGTGCCATAAGTTTGCCACCACTGCACTAGAACATGCATCCTTTTCAACTGAAAAGATATACTGTCATGCGAACAATGTAAGAAATAATTGTAGGCAAAAACTCCTCTCTGAGATAAAACTGCAATAATATTTATGGAAGCTAACTTTCTTAGCAGACTGTAATGTCTTCTACTATGTTGCTTCAAGAAGCTGGAAAGGATTTCTTTTCCTGTTAATAAATATCCAACTTCCCAAAAGAGCAGATTGAAATCAGCATATGACAGGTCTAAATTTAGCAAGCTTAATCTATACCTACAATAATATCTCAGTGATTTGCTGAACTTTTTAAATATGTCTTACAGTGTGACATTGACATTGTTGCAATTATTTAGAAGTATCTTTATCGGTGGATAAATATTTTTAACTTTAAATTAATACTTTAAATGTATTACCTTGAATTAAGTACTGGAAACATATTTAAGTTTAAAATACATGCATGGGTAATTTATTGCTTTATTGTTGTTCATTAAATATGTGGAAAACTTTTTCAGATATGTAAACCTAAAATACGTTTTAATTGAAAAGATATATTATGACTCAACTGCACTATAGTGTACCATAAAGTCACAACTATGAATAAATAGACAGCTGTTTGCTAATAATAACCTGAGTAAAATTTTGCAATACTTTTTCAATTTTTTCAGTTTTACATTAATTTTTTTTATACTTTGAAATACTTTTATATAACATTCCCCAAACAATCCTTTTTTCCATGCCACATTTACAGCAGAAAAAAGTCTGATATTCAAAAGCATTTTCCATACATCTCCCTGTGTATGGTGTCTTGCAGTTAAGTGGTAGAAAAAAATTCTTTTTCATGGAGTTTATTATTTTTCATAAGACCCCTTCACTACTATGAGCCCTTTATTAGGCTCAGTAATAAAACAAAGCATAACAAAAGATTCAAACAAACTTTGCTTGCCTTGACACATCACAATTGCAGTCAGGAAGATCTGAATCCACAGAGTGATCATCTGCCATTTTCAGAGCATGTAAATCCACCAGTACGAGCATTAATTTTCCCAGTATGATAATTAAGAGCATTCAATCCAATTATTACTGGAAACTGTGTACTTCACAGAAACCCTCCAAACAGTGCTCACCCTCCAAACAAAAGTTGGTAAGCCACTGCCTGGTAACATGAGACTAAGCTGTGTGACAAGTGGTCATGTTTCTAAATAAAACTTACATTCATCAACATGTGCCAGGGTGATCTTCAGGAATGTAGGCCGTGAATGGAGGAGGGGAAGGGTAAAAAAGCGTTCACTGTAGATTCTGAGCAGCTGTGGAATATACTGTCCAAAAAGGCAGTCCAGGAAAAAGTGTGGCTGGCTGGTGTAATCAAATAAAAAGTGGAGTATTTGTTTGGTGTGTTCCTTTGCTGGGTGCTATATGGACTCCCTGTTCCTATTTTATAATTTGTATAAATCTCTCCAGCTGTTAGCCGGCATCACCAGAGGCATTTAAAGGGATTTTTGAACCATCTAAAACAGGGGTGTCAAACTAATGGCCTGTAGGCCGGATGCCTGCAGGCCACGCCCATCCCAGTTCCACAAAGGCAAAAAAACATCGCGATACGTCACGTGACGTGATCAAGTTTGACACCCTGGGATCTAAAATAACTGAACTTTGACAAAGGTATAAAAGTAAAGGGAAACAGTAGAGTAAAAATAACATCCAATCGTTTATATTGTTTTTTCATATCAATAAACTTTAAACACGTTAATTTTAGTATTTATTTAATAAAACCATATTACAATAATAGACTTACATATACTGTATTTAAATTTAACTGCTCTTAGCTTTCTGAAGAAAAAGTGATAGCTTTTTGAAGAAAAAATGATAACTTTTTGAAGAAAAAGTTAATATTTATTTATTTATTTATTTATTTATTTATTTATTTATACGGAAGGCTTTCCATTATAGTTCTAAATGGCTGAAAAATGGAAATCAATGTGATCTTAAGTATAATTTTACTTTCGGTCATGACTGTCTGATAAAAACATGTTGTCTCAATACTGTTGCTACTGCTTTAGATTTTCTATCTTTACGCTCCTATTTGCTTGAAAACCCACATCCTGAGGAACTATCTAGTGCTACAAAAAATAACAATTCTTGCGTTAATGAATCTATCTGAATTGGTACTTGTAGCCGAACTTGACATGAAAACCTTTTATAGAAGAGGTTTATGCTGTCACAACAAAATAGTAGGTATCAATGAATCACAGAAAATTACGAAATAATTAAATGGAACCAAATGGTTAAGTGCCAATTGAAAAACAGATAACGTACCGTAGAAGCTTCTGATGTGCAAGTGGTGTTATTCTTCTGATGGTAGCGGAATAAAGGATTGATCCTGTTCTAGTGATGACAGGTAGGACATTTTGCAAATGTAGGATATTGTACAGGTAGTCCTTGACTTACGACTACAATTGAGCCCCAAATTTCTGTTGTTAAGTGGGACATTTGTTAAGTGAGTCTTGCTCCATTTTAAGACCTCTCTTGCTACAGCTGGTAAGTGAATCACTGCAGTTGTTAACTTAGTAATATGATTGTTAAGTGAATCTGACTTCCCTGTTGACTTTGCTTGTCATAAGGTTATGAAAGGTGATCACGTGACCTCTGGACAGTACAGCTCTCATAAATATGAGTCAGTTGCCAAGCATCTGAATTTTGATCACTTGACCACGGGGACGCTGCAAAGGTCGTAAGGGTGAAAAATGATCATAACTCACTTTTTTCAGTGCCATTATAACTTCAAACGGTCACTAACTGAACTGTTGCTAAGTCGAGGACTACCTGTAGATCCTGAAGTATAATCTCTGTAAGCATTTCGCCTGTAAATCTTTCTTTTTAACTGGGTCTTAACATGAAAGGCTGTTTTGTTTTTCTTTTTTGTTAGCATTTGTGGTTAGATCCCACTTGCAATCCTCCAGGATCAGAAGTACCATTAAACACATGCATGCATGCATACGTACATACCTGGCTGCAATGAGATCTAAAAGATGTTGCCACCGGTCATTGACCTTGCCAAGTTTATACTCAATCTCCAGAGCTTTGCTTTCATGGCTTGCTTTAGCAAGCCGCTCTCCCATTTCCTGAAGCTGCGTTTTATTCTCTTGGGCAACTGCAATTTCCTCTTGATAATCCTGAATGATAGAAGAACAGAAGAAAAAACAACAACAACCAGTAAGCACCTTAAGAAAATCTTCTTGCTTAGAGCAACAAACGGCGGCTTAGTTGCTCTTATCTGGGAAGGTTATGTCTAAATAATATCTAAACATGATGTCCCTTTTCTATAATTCTGAAGGTGTTTATAGGAGATAATAATCTAACATATGTAGACAACAGAAAAATAAAATGCCCCAAAGTTTGCAAATTGTTCAGTTTAGTCAAATTAGTGACACTCAAGTATAAATACCAGACTTTCCAGTCTACATGTCCTTTCTAACACATTTTAAGAGCACTGGATTATGAAAGGCCATACAGAATCATATCCAAGATTTTACTGATCAGCTTCCTGGGATATAGCACATTGCAGTTCTGATAAATTAAGAATATTTATGGAATGGTCTGCAATAGTAAAGCAGAAGCCCTGTACCTTTTTGAGTTTTTCAATCATTTCTTCAATGAGGATATCTCCATTCTGGGAAACTTTACTCTCCATTTGTGTCAACCATTCACAGAGATCTTTGTTCTTCTCACTGAAGACTGCCCATTCATTCAGCCTCTCACTAACCTGCTGTCTCCTCAAGGAAACCTTGAAAGAAATGCAGGAAGAAAGCTAGATTATAATAACAAGAAAAGTTAAGACATCATGTTCACCCTGCACTGAGATGATTGCTGAAGTTAAAAGAGAGATAAAGCTTCAACCATATGTGATTTCTTTAACACAGGGGTGTCAAACTGCCGGCCCATGGGCCGGATGCGTCATGCCGAAACTGCGCCCACCCCAGCTCCGGCAATGGGGAAAAAGTTGTGGTATGTCGCGACACGTCACGTGATGTTGCGAGTTTGACACCCTTGCTTAACAGCTTAACAATAGTAATTAATTTTAGGTTACTTCTGGCCAAATTACAATGAGAAAGCAGCTGTACCAGACACGCAGTTAGGTTCCATAGGAAGATAAAGGAATCCAGGCTTATCAGTTGCAGATAAAGGTGCACCTCATATTGCTAGTCAGGTAGATATCTCTAAAGCCTAGACAACTATACTTACTTCTCAGATTACACATAAATATAGAGATTACTTTTAAATATAGAGCTGCAACTAGTCACAAAGAGACTGCATCTTTTAACAACTAGGAGGTTAAAAAGAAAAAAGGGCATGGTACTTTTAAAGTAGTTTTCCTAATGCAACAAAATCTAATACTGTGAGATCAGATTTCTTGATCTTGTTGAATATTGATATTGTTAATATTGTTAATAACCCAACTGGCATACAAGCATGGACGGTAAGCAACTGAATTAAAAAATGTGGGCCCCACCGATATATAACATTACTGCAATTCTATTTAAACAGTTTACATCCAGCCTCATCTTCCATAAGTGATTCAGTGGTAAATTTGTTTCATATTTATATGATGGTTTATTTATGGGTTTATTCCCACCTCAGTCTGTTAATCGGTGACTGAGAAGATAGATATGGATAATATAAATAAAAAACACCACACAAAAAGCAATGATATGTTAAATGAATAACAAGTTACAAGAACAGATTAGGTTAATGTCACCCTAATCACTCAATCAGTCCACTATGGCCTTCAAAAGAACTACGGTAAGTCTTTACCAATTTCTAGAAGGCCCTTTGAGTGAGGCCATCCACGGAGATAATCCTGCAATCTCAGAAGGATGGCTTGTAATAAGGAAATACTTAGTCTCTCTGATGGTTCCATCTGATCCCACCAAATCCGACAGGAAATAGAAGAATGGCAACAAAATGTCCCCAGAAATAAACTTATAACACGATTTTCTAAATCTTAAAACATAGACCAAAGGAAGATTAAGCAGAAGCAAACCAGACCTAGAAAGAAAATGTATTTTTATACTATCTTTTTCAACAATCTAAAGACAGCTTTACTTACTGCACCTGTTTCTTCTTTTCTATAAATGTAGTAGTTCCTTCTCAGCTTATGTATTTCCTTTACTGAGAAAGGAAACACTTAAAAGAATGACCACAGCCCATATTTAGATATGTAAAACAAGATACACATGATTCTAATTTCCTTTTGTGTTTTTTTCCCCCCACACCTCAGTATCAAGAAATTATTCTAAATCTTTTCTGTAAAACTAAACTCCGCTATTGCATGGAGAACAACTGGTCAGACTAAGCAGGGCAAAATGCAAATTTGCCAGTGCCTCGTGATCAGAAATAAGGAATTCGTTGTTCAGTATGCAGCATAAAAAAATGTTTATTTAACTCTGTCCCCTCCCACCTTCCAACATATTGTAGTTAGCATGCATTCTATCTCTTGAGCCTTCAAAGAATAAATTTGTCCAAAATGGTGTAGGGTTTCCTGCCTGAGCAGGGGGTTAGACTCGATGACCTCCAAGGTCCCTTCCAACTTTTTTTATTATTATTATTATTATTATTATTATTATTATTATTATTATTATTATTATTATTATTATTATTATTATTATTATTATTATTATTTTATATGCAAGCGTTCCTCATTGCAATATTGGGCAAAAGACTTGAATGCCTTTCTACCACCAATTGAGGTTTTTGTTAGTAACATTGCACCATGAACATGCAACAGTATTGGGATGCTCTTCTCGGCCAACTTAAGTAGATGATAGAACATGGCATCTAAACTCTGGATGAAGGTGTTTTATACAAAGATTAAAGCATTTCTATACTTATTTCTTTCAAAACTTTTATAGCACACCCCAATCCAAACAGATTTCGAACAGGGTATGATAAAGTCAAGATAGTAAGATACTGAAGATCAGATGCAAATAAAGAGAAATAATCAATAAAAGCATCAAACCTTCTGTCATTCTTTAACCACTCAGAGTAAGGGCATTCCTTAGGGATAGTCCTCATTTATTTATGGTAATTGGGACCAGAATTTATATCACTAAGCGATGTGGTTGTAAAGCATAATGTCGTATGACTGTGCTGTTTTGCAACAGAAATTCTCGCACTTCCAATTGCTGTCATTAAGTGAATTCTGTCCCATTGTTAAGTGAGGACAAAGAAAGATGCAAATGATGAGCATGTGACTGCAGGATGCTTTAATGCTGTAAGCAGGGTGCCAAGTGCCCAGATCATGGTTACATGACTGCAGAGAAGTTATGACTGGCATAATTACAAGGACCAGTCATATGGACTAATCGCTCAGCATTGCTGTAAGCTTGAACAGTCACTGAATGACTGGTAGATTTTTTGGTAGATTCTCCTTGTTAATCCTTAAGAATATCTCACCAACCAGGGGTAGTTTTCTGCTACATCCTGTTGATGTGAACGAGGTGAGATCATGTGAACCAGGTGAAATCATGTACCAGCCTGGGGTATTTTCCTACATCACCATGGCGATATGAATGGGGTGAGATCATGCATTTGAACCGAGGCAGTTTGCTGCTCACGAACTTTATATGACCTCAATCCCTACTGAAATAGAATCCATCTACCATATATCTATAAATAGAATCCATCTATCTATAAATAGAATCAAAATCACATGAAGTATTAATACCCCTTTATAAATCCTTGGAAAGGCCACACCTGGAATACCGCATCCAGTTTTGGTCACCAAATTACAAAAAAGACATTGAGACTTTGGAAAAAGTGCAAAGAAGAGCAACTAAGATGATTAAAGGCCTGGAGACAAAAACATATGAAGAACGGTTGCAGGATTCAGGAATGGCCAGTCTAGAGAAAAGAAGGACCAGGGATGACATGATAGCAGTATTCCAGTACTTGAGGGGCTGCCACAAAGAAGAGCGAGTCAACTTATTTTCCAAAGCACCAGAAGGCAAGACAAGAAACAATGGATGGAAACTAATCAAGGAGAGAAACAACTTGGAATTAAGGAGAAACTTCCTAACCGTGAGGACAATTAATCAGTGGAACAGCTTGCCTTCAGAAGTTAGGTGGAGGTTTTAAGAAGAGAGGTTTTAAGAAGAGACTGGACAGCCACCTGTCTAAAATGCTATAGGGTCTCTTGCTTGGACTAGAAGACCTTTGAGGTCCATTCCTGCTCTATTCTGATTGATCTCTAATTACCAAGATCCTCTTTGGCTCCTTTTTAAAATGTAGGAATTATAATAGCCTCCCCAATCGCAAGGAATCAGAGCCGTCTTATTAATACAATTAAAAAGCAATGCCACAACTGTCAGAAATCAGCATTTGGCTAATTAGTTGTGGTGTAGAACAAATATTGTACTTTCTAGTTCCCTCCTTGATATGGTGCAAGGGCTGCCCGAACACATCTTCACATGCCTCTGTCTGTATGTCAGCGTTTAACCATGGCTTAAGTTTTCATGCTTGAGATTTTTTCTAATATTTTGCCTCAAGCTAGTTCATGGGAGCCACAAGGAAGTGGCCTGAAATGACATGCTCTTCATTAGCAATCTTGCCATTATAACTGATTCTGCCAGTTTCCTTGGGATCATCCCCTTCTGCTGGTAGCTGATCTTTTTGTTCACCCTTTAGTCACCTTTTGACTGTAATGGGGCTTAGATTCTTGGTGCCTGAAACTTTTTTCTTCTTTGTTTGTAAATGGGTTGATCAAGCAGTCATCTGGCCAAACAAATGTCCCTGATACTGACTATGTTTCCTTGGTTTCCTGAATGCTCCGGAACATAACAAGTGAAAGCATAGGTTCTACAAATTGCCATGTGCAGTTTGTTTGTTTACTTGTCTTTTCATGCAACTGAAATGCACATATATGCTAAAATGCCAAGAAGAAACAGCCAAGAAATATAAACATCCTAATTCTTTGCTGCTACCTACTGGTTGAAAGGTCAATTTTTTTGACTTAGAAAGTGAAAAGACCTGAAAGTGGCTAGCCTATCCCTGGCTTAAGATGAAAGAGAGCAATTGAATGGGCTCAGCTCATATATTTCCGTAATCTATATGGTAGAAAATTCTCTTCTCTAGAACTACTGCTTTCTGGTACCTCACTTCCTTTTTTTCATGTCATGCTCTTAACATAGTTTTCTAAAAAAACTTTCATACTGATCCCTATTCCAAACCCCCTTTAATATTTGAGATAGGCATATAACTGCAAAGTAGTGTCAGAAGTAAGTCTTCATCCTGGTTCATCCAAGCCGGGAATATTATCATTATTATTATTATTANTCCTGTTTCCCTGGTGATGGGGCTAATGACTCTTAAGAGCTTCCTTTGTCTTGAGATCCCTGGCTCCAAACTTCCTGATGGTTCCACATCTGCATTTGTATAGGCCTAGCTACTGCTTTGGGCAAAGAGATGAGGCAAGGTTTGGTTTCTGCTTTTCAAAAAATGCTTTTAAAAATCCTTTTGGTGAAAAATATTTTTTTTCTTTTTAATATTTCCTTCTCTGTGGCTTTGACTTCCCACAGTAGGAAGGTAGGAAGCTGAAATAACTGCAGTGAAAGAAAGGATTCTTCTTCCATTTTTGCTAGACATTAGTTGTATTATGCATACAGGAGCATTGTATTGTAGCAATCAGATCAACCCCAAGTATTACATGAATTGTTAGAAACTTAATGGTTATCCCTAAAATAAAGTTCTCCATTTCTGCCCATAGGTGTTTACTCTGTTTACATATTGCTTAATTTTTGGTAGAGTCACCACCACCAAATGGTACCTAAACAGGAATAAGGATTTTTTAAATCTGCAGTCTTATTGATATGATTAATTCCAGTTTTTCATTGACCCTTCCACATCTATTATGTGGTTTGGCATCTACTAAATGTAGATGAATTGTTGAACATATCTTTTACTTGATCTTATTGCGGATCAACTGATGTGTATGCCCCAAGATGTCTTCTGTTACAATTGATTAAAATATGCAAACTAGGAGTGGGTTTGTGATATTAGTAGAATCTGTAATCTTGCATCATATTTATGGCTGTTCTCTCCTGATACATGGCTCAATTTTTTCTATGAATGATCTTAAGATGTGGAGTATAAGATTTCCAAGTATTACAGCAACTTCAACTGGATTGTTGACAGAATTTACCCATGTTGGGCCATTATGGGCAGAGTTTCTCTGACGTCTTTTTTTAGATTTATGTTACACTTGATCTCTGGAATTAAACTTATTTATTTTAATCAATTCTGTATAAAACTGGAATGGTGCTTCAAGGGGGCAATTTACACTTTTGTTGAACTGAAACATCCTTTCAAAGCAGCAGCTAAATATTTACAAATAGAGAAAGCAACCTTAGCAGAAATAAAGAGTAAGGACTTGATCTGCTTGCTTAGAATTTTGGCATCAACCAATTTTGGTATCTACCTCTCTATTACTACCTCTCTATCTATCTGGAGTGTCTCAATCTTTTTAAGGTGAAATCAAGTGGGTGGAAAGTTGGAGAAAAGGTGGAAAAAGGCCTCATTATCTTTTCATATGCTTAGGAAGCATATTTTACTCTGCTAATTAAACAAACCAGGATTTGTTAGGGCAGGTTTTTGGGTGGGGATAGTTGGCAGATAGGAAATTTTTTATCAGTTGACTTGTTACTTGTGACATTATGGTTTTTTATTCTTTTTCTATAATCTAGTAGGAATGGCATTCTGATCCTGTATTTATTACATATATCCTAATTTACAACTAAGAAGATTAAAAAAGAACTATTACTAACTAGTACAGTTAATTAAGCATTCAAATCCAGGCTTATCGTATTTAACTCCAAGTTTCAGACATTAAACTATGCTGTACCTCAGCAATCACCCAGCAGTCTGCACAAATCAGACTGGCCTAATAAGAAAAGTGTTATATATATATATATCTTTGATAACTCTAAATACTTGAATCCCAGGTGTAGACATTTTTTTAAAAAAAATTAAAGCTCAGTAATAAAAAAAGGCTATTATATCCCGGAGTATTTGGGCAGGCAATATTATTGTACCTGGTGACATAGTTCTTCCCATTGTCTGTGCAACAATTCAATACGCTCGTTGAGTACCGAAATGTCTTCTGCACTAATGAAACCAGACAGGGTCTCCTTTAATAAGTTCAAATGAGAAAGGTCATTGGTCCATCCCTCAGCAGCACTCTCTAGTTCCTATTTTGGAGAAAGAAACTCTTTAAAGCACATAGAAGTAAATATTTATTTATTTATTTTAATTATACACAATACTGAAGAACAAAAAAGAAAATTAAAAAAGTCAACATGAATAATTATGATGAACAAAAGGAGTTTCCAGACTTATTTTAAAAAGAAACTTGGTGGTTTGGTCTGGTTCGAATGCACATGTGACTCTTCATTGCTTCCAACTAGGAGAACATCAGAATTTCCTCTTTCTGAGGGCCCTGCTATACTGCATATATCTGCAGTATATTATATGATACAGAACGGCCTCATTCTTCAGCTTTTTAAAAAAATATTCCAAGCATCACAGAATCAACTACTTCAATAAAAAATATATATTTGTCTGTAAGTCACCCGTTGCTTCATACATAATACAACAAAGTGAAAATGATCTGTCCTGATTGCATTCTATATTGTATAGCCCTCTTTGGAGTCAGGATGCTTTGTGCATTAGTACTGTACCTTGCAGCGAATCTGTTCTGCATGGAGCTCATCATGGTGGTCTGGCAATGGTTGGGAAAGTTTCTGCTTCAAGGATTTTAGCTTCTCCAAGGAATTTGATATGCCCTTTTCACATTTTTCCCAGTCCTGAATGGTAGGACATAAATATAATGTCTCTCAATTGAAGCAAAGGAAGAACAGAGAAGATGGGTTCTCAAACCTAACAATTTAGGGTCCAAATTATTTGTTTCCTCTAGCAGCACAAAGCAGTGTACACATTTCATCTAATTTTTCAGTGAATCTTGTTAGGGCAAGAAAGAGTGAGTGGTTCTAAGTCACTCAGTAAACTTCGATGACTGAGGGTCATCATAACATCTTAACCATTACCCTACACATTAGATTTGATCAAACCATGACAATATAGAAATTGAATCTGTGGCTGTAGAAGGCAACATGACTATTCACAAGTAACTAAGATCTAATAAGCTTTGTGAGTTAGTATTTTGTAATACTCTATAATAGTGATGGCAAACCTTTTAGAGACCGAGTGCCCAAACTGCAACCCAGAACCCACTTATGCATCATCGGGTGCCGGGTGGGCATGGCCCATTGGGCGTGGCCCATTGGGTGGGCATGGCTGCAGTGGTAACGGCAGACTGGGTGGGACTAAAAAGTTCAATCAATCAATTTCAACTTTGCGAGATCTTTTTTTTTTCCAGCGAGAAGTTGAAATTGGTTGATTGATTGAACTTTTTTTTTGGACACGGTGGCAGAGACCTAAAGCGAAAAGGTTTTATAAAACCTAGCTAAAGGCCTAGGACTGGGGCGACAGTGCATGTGCCCACAGGGAGAGCTCTGTGTGCCACCTGTGGCACACGTGCCATAGGTTCGCCACCATGGCTCTATAAAGTCAGATCCTGAATCCACCAGAACAGTAATACTGTTTTAATTTCCCATCAGAAAAGTAAACGGCATAAAGGGAAGGGAAAAATTGAATATAATGCAATCAAATATTATAACTGACAACTTTAATCGCAAGAATAGTTTATTAGGGCATCAATCACAGTATTTTGGATTTCCTATAATAGATATGTACAAAAATGAGAGCTCTTAAATACTCACTACAATCCACTGATTTATTTCGGTATTTAAAAAAAGAAAGAAAGTACACATCTAAACAACTGCTTAAAATTTCAAAACCCCAGTTCATTCTGTTTTCTTGCCATGTTTGCAATATGGCAGTTTAAAGACTTCCCGCTTCCATTAAATTTATAAAAAACGCATTTTGAACAATTCCAATTTATCTGAAATTGTTTTGAATTTATATTTGTGTACCAATAAGCATGTCAGTAAACATATAATTCTATCCCCCAAAACAGCAACATTATGCATGCCCACGCATATGCATACTCGTATCAAAAAGGTACTTTGTTTCAAACCTCTGTATATCTTTTTCTGAAATTGGTAATTTTATTCCAGTATTATCTATTGTATCTGTTCTTTGGAAAATAATGTTTCTGTTTCATCAATAGTCAATGAAAAGAATCATTTTGTCAAACTTGATCTCCAAAACCAAATAGCTAGTCTCTGAAAACTGGTTTGTTTTGCAAATAAGGATTATGTGACTTCATATTTATCAAGTAGATGTTTTTCTGCTCATTGCTGTCTAATCATTCATTCATTCACTTCATTCATTCATTCATTCATGCATGCATGCATGCATGCATGCATGCATGTGCACGTACTTCTTGGGTTATGACAGTAATTGAAACTGGGATAGCAGTTACTAAGCAATGCAGTCACACAAAGCACATGTCATGTGAGAAGATTACTTAATGACCACAAGCTCAGAAATCCCAGTGTTGTTCTAGCTCCTGGACTCATGGATCATTAAGTGGGAAGAAGAGGTCCCAGATAAGGAGCATGGGGGGTAGACAGGTGCCGCTGGAGAAGGGAATTTGGTGGCAGGCACTAGGGAACACAAATGAGCTGAGGGAGCCTGTGTGAGGGCTGCTGGGGCTATGGGAGAGCTGGCCAAGGGTTTGGAAGGGTCAGTAAAGGGGTGCTTTGGGCAGGGATGGTATGGAAGATTCGTATTTACTGGGCTGACTTGAAATGTTTCTTGCCAGCTTTCCCATTGAGTTTGCTTGTGGGAACCTGGCAAGGAAGGTCACAAATGTGGATCCTATGATGTGGCTCAATGCATCGTTCACTTACAGTATGTGAACTGGGCACCCACACACTAAGATCATGATCACATGACCACAAGGATGCTGCAATGGCCAGAACTTTGAGGACCAGTCATAAGTCTATTTTTTTCAGCACTCCTGTAACTTTGAACAGCAGCTGAAACAATGGATGTACACTACATACAGTGTCCAAATGAGTCAGGACTGTCAATATATACGTTTTTTTTTGTCAAAAAATATTCTGAAGGTTCGAAGCATTTCCTAAATTGAGAGGGCATGAATTAACACACATAATAATGATAAATATTGCATCAATCTGTTCTACTTGTTTATACCTCTACTGCACTTATTACTGCCCAAATATAAAAGAAGGAATTATCATTATCATATCAATAACAAACAACAACAAAAATACTTCTTTCTTCCTTATGAGCCCAAATGTTAATTCCTGCCCCTTGAAATATCTCTAATTTATATGAGGCACTATTTCTATACTCTGAAATTCCTTGCTTTCCATATTTTAATTTCTTGCCTTGTAAACTACCTGACACATTCTATTTTCTGGATTATAAATTGCTCGAACTAACAAATTAAAGCAAAGATTGTAGAATAATGTTTTTAAGGGCAGGACTTCATGTACGCTACAAGTAGTCCTCGACTTACGACCACAATTGAGCCCAAAATTTCTGTTGCTAAATGAGACATTGGCTAAGTGAATTTTGCCCCATTTTACAACATTTCTCTAGAGCCTAAAATGGACATTCTGAAACTTGAGCTGGCCACAAACAAGGAGTGTCTATCGCAGGTGGTGACCCTTTGAGAGCTGTATGCAACGAAATTTCATTTTTATGTATGCCGATCGGTGTACATTCAAAGTGACAATAAAGTTGTTGTTGTTCTTTATGCCAAAGAAACACAAAAACTATACAGAAAGCATGATTTGTAGTGCCATAGGTCAGCCTTCCACATCTAGGTCTTTCTGAATCTTTATGGTAGACCAACATATTCAGAAGGCGCTAGATTAGGGAACATTGCCATAGGCAATCAGGGGCTGCCACAAAGAGTCAAGCTATTCTCTAAAGCACCTGAAGGCAGGACAAGAAGCAACAGATGAAAACTAATCAAGGAGAGAAGCAACCTAGAACTATGGAGAAATTTCCTGACAGTCAGAACAATTAATCAGTGGAACAACCTGCCTCCAGAAGCTGTGAATGCTCCAACACTGGAAGTTTTTAAGAAGAGACTGGACAGCCAGTTGTCTGAAATGGTATAGGGTTTCCTGCCTGAGCAGGAAAGACCTCCAAGATCCCTTCCAACTTTTTTATTACTATTATTATTGTTATTCTTATTAGACATATAAGATCGCACAAAATCAATCCAAGAATTTTATCTATTTACATGCAATATGCAGCAAAAGCAAACAAGGTCAATGTCCTGGCAATTCAGCCTTTGAGAGGAGTAGCCTTAATTTGATTTTTAAAGATCAATTAAAATGAACATACTTTTAATAGTAAGGTGAGCTGCTTTTTCTGTTGTTCAAGTCTGAGGTTTGCTAATTTCCAGCCCTCTTGGATTTCCGTAAGTTCCTTCTGTAGAGATCCTTCTGTCTCACCATCAGCACAGAGTAGCAGCTGTTTTCCACCTTCCACTGTTAAAATGTAGCTCCCTTGTTGGCGAAGAAGCACTTTCTCTATGAGCTGGGAAGACCAAAGACATTCCAGAAACATCACTCTGATTTTATAAAATTGTCAGATAAGTCAGCCAGTAGTATCCTACTGGATGAGTGCTTTTCCTCCAAGGAGGATTTTTAAACATTTCAATTATAATCACTTCTGCATGAAAAGCAGATGGTATAATGAAACTTTGCAGCAAGTATTTCATCAGCTCTTGCTGTGCTGTATTTTGCCTCTTTTGTTTGTTTCCTTTCTTTTCTTCCTGTCGTGCTTAATGAACTCTTCCGTACATTTTTTTTTTGTAATTTCCCCAGTATCTTCTCTTTTTTTTTCTGACTCATCTCTCTAAAATGTCCAGCAACATGGAGGACTGCTTTCAAATAATGAGAAGAAGAGGTAACTAGTTACCTCTTTAAAGCTAGACCCAGCAGCACAGAACATGGCTCAGAAGGTTCAAAATCTCGTTCCATTAAGCCAGGAGTCCCCAACCCGCCACCCCATGGACCGGTACTCGGCTGCAGCATGCCCGCAACCTGTGTGCACAAACAAGCAAACTCCCATCCGTGGATGCAGGCATCACACAAAGCCACACCCTCTCTGGCCCGCAGAAAAACCTTTCTCCACAGAACTGGTCCCTGGTGCCCAAAAGGTTGGGGACCTCTGCATTAAGCGATACCAGAATCTATTTAGATTTAAAATGGTCTGCCAATAGTTACCTGCATTTCATCCAACAGGCTTCTAGCTCTCTGCAGTGGGATAGGAACACTGCCCAGCCCACTTGCTGATTGACAAGTCACTTCCATCAACCACTTGCGCAGTTTCTCTGCCATTCCTCTGTATCGTTGCCACTGACGAATCTGACTGTCAATGATGCCCCTTCTCTGTTGGGCTCTACGAATTACCGCTTGCCACTGATTACTGAGCAATGCCAGTTTCAAATTAAATTCATCCCTAAAAAAAGGAAAAGCACAACATACAGCGTTTAGTATAGAAACAAAGTCAGCCAAACAAAAACAACCAGAATGGCTAAGAATTTGGATAAATTTATTTCTGTTATTGTATTATAGGATCCATTTGCCTTTGAAATACTCCATCTGAGAACTTCTAAAATTAACTTTGTAATAGTCAGAAGGAAAGTTTGCCATAGTTACATTTTTTCCCCCTGCGGAAAACAGTGCTGCTAATCTAAATTCTTATGTACAAAAGAAGGGCAACAAGGAACCACAGTTATAGCTAAAATCAATATCAACTGGAAGTGAGCAGGCAGAATATGTAATAGAAAGCAAGTGGATTATTAGTGATAGCAGTCGTGTAAAATACAATCTCACAAATAGTAGTAATCCATCATTATAATGTGCCAATAGTTTCAGGGAAGTAAATGCATATTATATAAAAAGACAAAGCTTTCCAACCTGCAACAGTTGGAAAATCTGAATTTTTTTACAATACACGTTCTTACCTGTCATCTACCTGCCCTTGCTCAAGAAGGTTTTGGCCATCCATGATGATAGAATGTAAAATCTGTTGGCGACTAAACATCTCCGCTTGGAAAAGCTAAAGAACAAAAAGGTTTTAAAAGTTAATTCCAAATGAACTAAGCAAAACGAGGTCTGACTCCAAAACAAAAGTTTAACCTTTCTAATATACTTAGGTTGTATGGTATTTTTAGATGGATAAGTTATTAAATATGACATAGACTTTTTTTTTAAAGCAAAGTAACTAATTATAGGTTAATTTGGTCTACAGTATTGTTTTAAAAACCTAGTAGCGATAAAGAAATGAATTAAAGTGGTCCATTTTAATGGCTTTTGTATCACTGACTATATTCATATTAAATTTTATCCTGAAAATATAACACATAGGTAATACAGATGCAAATGCGTAATTTCCAAATAGGTAATATTTCCCATTTTTCTTTATCAAGCTGAAGACATAAAATTGTTTACACATTCAGAAAAAAATCAAGTAATAACACCAAAGGAAAAAAGCTTGTAATTTATTAACAATGTATTTTTTCCAATTTTCTACATGGCTGAACATTCATAGATATATTTCACGCATGCTCTCTAGAACTTCTGTTGGCAATAAGCTTGTTTATTTCTTGTAAAGGAGCTACGGTAGATAAAAATCCAGACAGAGAAGGCTAATGTGTTTACAATGATAGCCTCTTTCTGCCTGTGGATGGCCCCTATTCTTTTTTTTTTGTCAAGCTTCCACATGTTCAGATGAATGTCAGAATGTGCCTGATGTCCAGCCTTTGAAGTCTACTGACTTATTTTTATTATCTAAAATGAAATCAAATTTAATCTTCTCAAATTAGGGGAATTCTTGTATTCAATTAATTACAGAATCTCCCAACTTAGTTTTAGATCATGCTATCTTACGTTTTGCAGTTCATCTGTTTAGCTAAATGTTGCCCGATTCTACTGAAAAGTCTTAAGTATTCTATTATAAAATCAATTTCATGGAAGAACGCCTGCCTCTTAGCCCCAATATATGAATCAGTGACTGTGGGCTAAGTCTAACTCTTTTACAGACTGAAACTCTCCATTAATCTCTTCTAACTGTTTACATTCATATCAGTCTGAAGCAGTAATTTACTTTCCCCCTTTTTACAGGTGAGGGAAGTATTTTTTTTTTTAGTTTTGAATAAGATACTGATTTTTACAGGGTTATTTCCTGCATATCTAGCTTACTATTATTGGTGTCGCATTTGGTCTCACAACTAATAGATCTCAAAAAAGGCCATCTCTACAGCCACAGATGTGCTTTATACCATCTGATGTCAGTGTCTGTCCATCTCCTATATAATCCATCTGTCATGCTCTGTGATCATGAACAGAGATCAAAATATGTTTTAATAAATCAATCCTTATTAGTACAGTTCCAGTTTGCTGACAATAAATGCAGAAGTTGATAACTGTAGTTCAAGAATTCTGTCATTATAACTTGCCTCGTGCGCCCTCTGCTGTTCTAAAAGAAGCTGGTAGTTTCCTGAAATTTCTGCAGCCAGTTTCTGCTCAGTTTGAACCAAGAACTCCATCCAAGTCTCACATTTTTCTAGGAAAGTTTGTTGCTGCAGCATGAAGGACTGTAGCTTACTGCAGGGATAAAGAGGGATTCAATGTACATCTGAGTCTGAAAAACGAACTTATGATTTTTTTTTTTAAAAAAATAAAATCTGACCTACACAACATTACTGACTTCATCTTGGATTTTTTAAAAATATGTTAATGAAAAAGGAAATAAAGAAAACAAACTGGATATAAGCACAAACATTTGGGGATGCCTATTTCTTTAATTTTAAATTAGTGAACCTATTTGTCTCACTTAAAACTTTATTTTAATTCCTAAAGAAAAGAAGTTCGGAAGCACTTTTATTTTTCTAAGCACACTCTGTTTTAATAATAGATTATTAAGAGTTCTCTGTGGAGAAATTAAAAAGACAGTAATAATCAAACACACATTTTAATCTGTTACTTCTGTAAACCTTACTTTTTTATCAGCTTTTTCTTTTTCTCTCCCTTTGTTTAGGCTCATGCATTATGTTAAGCCACAATGCAGTTTGTTTATCTTGGGCTTTGCACCTAACTCTGGTTTTTCCAGTAAAATCTTTTAAAAGAAACCATAGTTGAGTGTACAGACTAGACCAGGCCAGGGGCCTGGGGCCAGGGATCTGTCAAACTGCCAGCCAGGGGCCGGATGCGTCATGCCAAAACCGTGTCCACCCCATTGCCTGCAATGGGAAAAAAGTCACGATACATCGTGACACATCACGTGACATTGTGAGTTTGACACCCCTGGACTAGACAATCCATTTGTGACAAAGATCCCCCCCCTTTTTTTGCTTTGTTTAAAGGCACAGCAGGAACATGGTGACGTAATTAGAAGGAGCAGATCGAAAAGGTTAGGGCTGTTTATTTTTCACTGGAGTTCTTTTCAGATAAGAAAGTAGATTTAAAGGCATTGTAAGCAAAACCTGGGTCAAAGGCACAAATTCTTTATTCCTCACACATACATATCGAATAAATTGATAAAATATTTGACAGCTCAAGGAATGGGGTTTCCTGCAGCTAATCAGCATGTCTGAAGCAAAAAGTATACATGATAATGTTGCCTCTCCCTATAATATTCACACCCTGACTGACTTATTCTGTTGCATGTAATTTTCCTACTGTGGCAATGATTTTTAATTATTAGTAATCCATAGGTCACAGAGTATCAATTAAGGCCAGGAAAACAGGCAGCAAGCAATTTTAATGAGACCAGAATCTGAAGAATCACGAAACATCCTTTTGGCTTCTTGACTGAAGAGATGATTCTATAAATAAGACCTCAGCATCTATCTCCGGAACGAATTTTTCCCAGGGACATCCCTCTTTTGTTTGAGTTTTCTGACATTTTATATCTAATTTGTTTTACTTGTGTCATCTAATTGCCTTGGGAAGGCCAATTGGCTTTTGAAAAGTAGGTGCACACAAACAACCTTTCAGTCAGTGGAGTAGATTAATTTAGATTTTAATAAAGCTCTGGCAAATTAGACTTAATATATTCTTAATTTTACTTCTGGAGCTTTTTTGAGCCATAGTAGAAAAGAGTCTTGCTTGAAAGCATATAACAGAATTAAGTAATTTTTTACATCTTTCCGAATCTTATGCAATTCTAGAATTAGTCTGAACATTAGGATTAGAACCGTTAGTTCAACTCTGCTTTACTAAAACTCCAATCTGTGTCAATTACACTGTTTTGTAAATATCTGACTTACCTGAATCTTTCAGTAGTTTGTGAGGAAATCACTGACCAGCATCTATTCAGATTTTGCATCCTTTTGATTTCTTTATCATTCAGGGGCAACCTATACCCCAGTTCATTTAGACGATCCAAATCTGGTGCCATGCTGCTGAATTTTAGCATCTGGCACTATAAAGTGACAGGAAACAAGGTTTCTTAATAGTTTTAATTGCCATATTTGTAATCTGAGTACCTTATTGCAAAACATTTATTTTATACTGGAGTACAATTTTAGATGCTTTATCTTACAATGATAAAATATATTTTATTTTCAGCTTATTCAGTTACCCATATTGTAACTATTAATCTGAGTAGCTCACAAGTGAAATTCTGTTTAGGAGAAAAAAATAACAACTTTTCTTTTTAAAAGAAGATTGATTAAAGTGCCTGATATTACTTACATATACAGAGACAGAATGTTAATGTAAATTTGGGTTAATGACACATCTGATCTCTCTCCAAGGAGTTCAGTGCAACAAACATGAGGCTATTTCTTGGAATACACCCTAAAAAAGTTTTGGGCTCTTAACTGTGCTAATAAGGCTTCGATGTTATGATTACTGGGAATTGCTTGGAAAAAAGTAGCACAGCAAACATCTGCGAGACACTCTGTTGAGGAACCCAGCACCGCTTATTGTAACAGATCCTGTTATTCTATGAGAATACGTACATACAGGTTAAATAGCTGGTGGCTGTTTATATACATACATAAGAATACTTTATTCTAGCTTCCTTGATATGAACCTATTTTACCTGATTACTTAATCTCATTCATTCTTTTAATCTACCATTCTTGATCATTTTCAAATATGTAGTTCTCACTTTCAATTCAGGTGGGTTTTTTTTCACCGTGCATTTATAAATAAATAAGTACACAATAACAATAAATAAAATACATTCTGAAAGTTAAAAAAAAAAAGCATTTTCAAAAACTCACTTTAAGCTCTTCCATTCTGTTCCGAATGAGGGATGAGTCCGATGAGTGGCTTGGATCTTGCGTTTTCAGCATCTCTCCCGCTTGCTTTGTCCACTGCTCCAGTCCTGCCAGACTGTGATTAAAGGTCTGGTAATCTTGAACTCCTGCCTTAAATGTTTAAAAGTGGGGAGGCTCATTAATACAGGTAATTTTTTTTTCATGCTAGAATGGCATGAAATCCAATATAAAAGAGGAACATTATATTTCTAAATTTTTAAAAAGTGGTGTTTAAATGATACGAAGCTGGAATAATCAATTGTAAGTAAAGTTGTACCATATGCTGTTTAAGGTCATAATTCAAATTGTACACTAAAAGCTCTGTTGCCAAATGAATGAAAACATTTATTTATCGGTTCTTTGCTTTAGAAAAAAAAGGTGAAATGCTAAGTATGTCATCCTGGCATGATTATGTCCAATTCTTACAAAAACCTGCAAGGATTTAATTCACTTTTGTGATGTGATACAAATAATTGTGGCTGTGCTGTATTTTAGAGTATATATGTAAGATATAATATGCAATTTCCATTGAGCGACTCAGATTCACATATCTACCGAAATGTGTTAATATAGGAACGTAAAGAAATGCTATACTAACAGTCTGTATAAAGGAAATCAACCCTGACTGTCCTTTGGAAAGAAAAATACTGAAGCTGAAGCTCAAATATTTTGCCCACCAAATGAGAAGAGAGGACTCATTGGAAAAGACCCTGCTGCTGGGAAAGAGTGAAGGCAAAAGGAGAAGGGGACGACAGAGGATGAGATGGTTAGACGGTGTCATTGACGCAGTGGATGTGGGTTTGGGCGGACTCAGGGAGACAGTAGACGACAGGGGGCCTGGTATGCTGTGGTCCATGGGGTCATGAAGAGTCGGACACAACTTAATGACAGAAGAACAACAAAAGTCAATCTGTATATAATAGTTCTCAAATACAGTAAGTGTTTGAATAAAAAAGTTCTTTTGAGGAGAGCTGTTCTTTTCCCCAAACTGATTGCTTGTGTTATTATGTCCTAAGTATGATATTCTGACAGCACATAAATTATAGCCATGTGACTATTTGAAAGTACAATAAGAGGCTACTTTCCTTGACATGTAAAGGAAAATTTCTCTACCTGTAATATTGACTGCTGTCTGTTGAGTCCCTGCTGTAAAGAAGCTAAATTCTGATTTAGTAAGAGTTGGCCGGACTGGATAGCTGCTGCTGCAGAAGAATCCACTTGCTGTTTCAGCTGTTCCCCTAGTTCATGCAGAACAGATAGAGAATCTTGCATTGTCTTCATGCCTTTAAGTAGATCCTGTGGAAATCACAGCAAATGTAAAACTGAAGGCGGCAACTGTAATATTAAAGTTCATTTTACTAAATATATACCAGTCTTGATGCATGTATTTTGAACACAAGCACTTGGCATAATGCACGTATGTCATCTTGGCATGATTATGTCCAATTCTTACAAAAACCTGAAAGGATTTAATTCACTTCTGTGATGTGATACAAACAAGTGTGGCTGTGCTGTATTCTAGAGTATATATGTAATATATAATGTGCAATTTCTATTGAGCGACCCAGATTCACATATCTACCCAAATGTGGAGTTCCCTGAGTGACTTTAGGATGGTCTCTATTTCCACTTTATCTAACAAAACTAGTGTTTTAATAATCACATGAGGAGAGATTACCTCACCTTTCATGATATATTGCTTTAATCTTTCTCAAACAAAACAGAACAAAAGGATGAAAAGACTACACTTATGAATAATGTTCCTCAAGAAGCAAAATTGTTCAGCTTGTCACTAGATACTATCAGGTAGCAGAAGAAAGCCACAGTTTCCAAGATTCTGGAGATGGAACAGCATGGTTACCATCCCCCAAATTAACTGGATTTACTGTATTCTCTGCTCAACTCACATGCATCTATTGGTTGGCACAAAATAGCCCTTTATTTCTTATGGCCTGGAGAAAAAATGTAATAATGTAATCCTAATCAAAAATATGGAAAAGCAGATAAACTTGCTTTGCAAGATTTGGGAGACAAATAATAGAGGGAGAGATAGACATTTTCTTTCCACTATCAGGGTCTTCCTAATTTGTAATAATCTGTACTAGTTTATTATACTTATTTGCTTGCTGATGTCTCACTATAGGACTGTATTACCCAGAACAAGAGTTTACATCACAAGCTTATTAAACATACATTGCAGTCATGAATCCAAGCAGTGACTTCATCATCAACAGTGTCCTTATTGATTTCAGCCTTCAAAAGTTCATTTGTCCGGTCCTCATACTGCCGGACAGTGGAAGAGCATTGCATGTAATAATTTTTATACTTCTGCCAGAGCTGAAGCAGACCTTTACTGGAATGCAAATGCTCTGCAATTTCTTCTAGAAGATTATTCCATCTGGAAAATAAAAGAAACAGATTCTAGTACAAAAGATACATAAGATATGAACATCCTTCAAATAATGGATGGTGGATGAAGAAAATCTTTTGAATACATGGCATAAAGTAGCCTTACAACAGATGCCATCTACAAAGGTACTATACTTTGTAGAAATATAGGATTTTAGTATTTAATTTAAAAAATAGAAGGCTAAAAGAATTAAACATTTACAGTCAGGGTACCATCAGTAGTTTTCAGTTAAGAGAATCTGGAAGAAAGAGTAAAAGAAGTTGGAAGACAAAGTAGAAAATATTGAAATTGAATTACTCTTCCTAATTGTCTTCCATTTAATAACAGTGAAGCTTAATTTGCTTGGTGTTTTATAGGATGGTAAAGGTTGGTTAGATATTGCTATCTGTTCTTCCCAAATTAAGTATTTTTATTATTATACTGTTGCTGGAAGAGCAAAACTATACCAAGGACATACAAAATCTTTGCTATTATTACAATGTTATCTGAAACAAAAATGCAGCTAGATTTGGCTGCATGATAGGGAGAGAGGGATTCCAAATTAAAGAAAGGAAACACATATAAAAAGCATTTAGAACTAGAGATTTTAAAGAAACATTAAAAACATATTTGGAAATAGCAAAGTGTTTTATATAATGAGTTAACAGACTAAATGTACACAATTCTAGATTTTACTTCTTCAAGATATCTATATCTTGAAGATATCTATCTATCTATCTATCTATCTATCTATCTATCTATCTATCTATCTATCTATCTATCTATCTATCTATCTATCTATCTATCTATCTATCTATCTATCTATCTATCTATCTTATACATAAGAATAAGAAAAAAGTGAGAAAAGGAAAACACAGAATTATGACTGCATTACACTAAATTTCCAATCTGCTGGTAAGTACAAATTGTAGATTTTACTTAAAACAACAACAGTATTTTCATACCTTAAGTTCATTTCCTTCAAAGTATTATTAAGGGCCTCTGTAACTGGTGGATGACATTCTTTCAATAGTGCATTGGTCACTGACCCAAATTTTTGTAAGCGATGGTCTTGCTTTTGCAATTCATCTAGCAAATTCTAAACAAAGGAAAATAAGATTCAACCAAAAAGAAATGTGAGGTTTTTTTTTTAAATTGTAAGAGATAGCAATTTTTTAAAAATCTCATTTTCAAAATCACAATTGGCAGGTAATTATTATAGCAGGCACTAAATTGATGGTAGCAAAGAAGTGATGAAGTCCTGAAGCATCATTGAATAAAGATTGGTATGAGTTGCCTTGGACTAATTTTAAGTTTATTTCATAACTACATTTAAGGTGGCAATTATTTATTTTCTTAACATTCTGGCAAAATTCCACGATCTTGCTTAACGTAATAAATGTGTTTGCTCTTATGGCTTACCTGAAGTTTATCTACTTGGACTTTCACTGCTTCCAAAGATCCGGTAAGAAGATGAAAGCGAGACAGAGAATACCTTGCTTCCATTATGTAGCTATTAAGTTCTTCATAAGATCCTTTGTAAACTCTCCACTGATGAAGGGCTGATTGTAACAGTGTTTTCAGCTGACCTACCTGGCCAAAATGAAACAAGAAATACAATAATTATTAAAAATACCAATGTATTTACTAAAATAATTTTGAATTGAAAAAAAATGTCATATTTTACTATGGCATTATTTGTCTATAGTCTATAACTTTATTTTAACAAATGATGACTATTTAGATAAGAATGCAGTAATTATTGCAGTTATTTTCTTCTAATTCTTATTTAGAAGCTATGTACAGCTGCTTAGTTTGCCGAGGATAATCAAATCAATATTTTTACTTTGAAATAAAGATGTTTCTTTCTTCAGAGAGAGGGGGGGAGGGAGGGGGGAGGAAATATTGAAAGAAATAGTTGAAATGGAAACAGGGAAGGAAGAGAGAGAAAAATCACTTCAAGAAAGATGGTAATATTTATTAATTAATTAAATTCATTCATTCGTTCATTTTATATGCCATCACACTCACTAACCAAACAGGACTAGACATGGGGAGCTACTTTGGGGACTCAAATTTCTGCAATGTCTTTTGTGTGAGGAGTGTCTATGTGAATAGTTAGTAGGTATATAAGCAAATGGGGTATCAATTTTACAATGCCCTAATCAAAGAGAAAACCACACCCTCAACACTGGTAAGGCAAGCTACTATATATAAACAGGGAGCAAACTCACTAGCATCCCTGTCTAGTAGTGAAATGTCTGCAAACAAAAAACCAAACTCAGAGAGCAACAAGGACTCCACAGTTCAACCTTGAGCTACACATATTCTCTTCTATTGCAATTTAGATACAAAACATAAAACAGATGTAGGCTCTGATATGCTTATTCCTTCTCCTTGAATTGCATGGAAATTTTTGCTTCTATTTTAGGTCAACTGAAAGTTTCCATGTCATCTGAACATCTATGTCATATTAACAAACATGGTTAATATTAACTGTGATTAGTGCATCATTGGGAACTTGAAAGAACAGGTTAGGGACATACAAGTCATGGAGAAAATCTACCTACGTGGTCATTCAGAATCGAAAATGACAATGGCACATAAGCAATCAATCAATGATTAGTGGAAACAAATATGATAGTAATTTTTTTCTAGGAATCTAGTGTATAATTAAGTATTTGATGCACAGCATATGGGTTTTCTTAATTAATCAATAATTCTTCATTTCTAGCTTTTGAATAATCTTCAACATCTGGACTGGGTTGGAAGAAGAGGAACATGGAGGAACATTTCTTCATTAAAAGTGATTTTTACTTCTATCATTCAGAATATGTATAGCTTCTGTCTTGAAACCAGGGGTTTGAAATACCCTAATTTATGGAAGATTCTTTTTCTTGCATTCCTTCTTACTTACCTGGTGGTCCAAATTTGCCCAAGAATTATTTAGCTTCTGGAGGGTATCCATAACAGCAACACAGACTTCTTCTTTTTTGTTTTGTATTAAGGAAAAACCAGTCTGTTCAATTTTTTCAAGTTCTATCTCTTTTGTTTTTAATTGATCTTCAAGTTCCTGAAGGAAATAAAAAATGGTTACATTGTGCTTTAACTGCATAAGGCTTTTGTAAAATCACAAATTACTAACAACGTGATTAGGGTTCTCACATTCAGTACAACAAAGAATGGACTGTACTATCAATAAGAAGTATCTATTATAGATGTACTAGTTTATTTAAAAGTAAAGAATAGCTGTATTAGGAGATAGTAGAAGAGAAGACAAAGAATTGGGTAGATCATAGAGATCTGAAAATTGAAGTTGAAAGATTGTGGCATAAATTGGCCATGGTGGTCCCATTGGCATAGTGATGCCATATCACAAAATCTTAAGTGGCACTTAGAAAATCTGCACATTGATAAAATTTCTATCTGTCAATTACAAAAGGCCACACTGCTTGGGTCCATATACTGTATATACTAAGCTGATACATTACAATGTCTTAGTTTCTTGGGAATAACTTGGTGTGTATGAAGGTCAAAACCGGCTAAAGAACTGGCAGCTATGATTTCACATTGCTGTGTATATAACAGATTAAACTCCTATGCCATCTTACTCTCAATGACTCTGAGTGCTTTATAAATTTATAAACATATTTTAAAATAAAGAATAATATGAAACAAAGACAAAAACAACACAAACAAAGAAACAGAAGTGGCAGAGAAAACAAATCCTATAGGAACAAAGAAAAAGACGAAAAGAGGCACCAATCATCTCACCAAAGTCCTTTAAACATCCTCAACTCTTCTACCAATTTATTTACCAATAAATAAAAGTGTTCTACCCAACTGGGAATATCCATATATCATTTATTTTAACATACCTTACTAATTATATTAGCAATATTATCAACTAAATGGGATTTACATCTGTCAAGATATCATTAGAGTGATATTCTGCTCTTCTATTCAATACAATTATAAAACAGATTTGGTTCATAATTAATAACAAAGTTGTTGCTACCTGACAGTCTTTCAGGGCATTTTGAACTGAAGCTTGATCTCCAATTCTCTGTTTTTCCTTCAATTTTGTTTCTTGCGTTTCAAACCATGTTTTTAGGCTCTGAATATTATTTTCATACTCTGTCCATGATTCAAGAAAACCTTCCAACAACTGAATCTAAAAAATAGATAGATAGATAGATAGATAGATAGATAGATAGATAGATAGATAGATAGATAATTAAAATCACTCATAAAGTTAATTGGAAAAAATACATTGGTATTCATCCATCTTTTCTTACAATGTAGTTATCATAAATTTGAAAGTGAATCAAAACCTGCTGCATACTTTAAAGAGTCCAGCAAAAGCAATCAATCAAATTCGTAGGAATGATTGATACTGGAATGCCTGAATTCAACCTAGCTTCTTCCTGGAACCAGGAGCTACTCTCTCCTCCTCTACTATAGCCATCTGAAGATTAGATTTTATTTCAGTGCTTTATGCAGTTTCGTATGATCCTGAAATTAAATTCTTCGGTATAATTTCTTACAGCAAACCAAAATTTCTACACATTTTGTGAAATGTATTTCAGCTAACCCATTGTTAGAATCAGTGCCATCAATGCCACCTTGTTGTATCTCAGCAAAAGGTTTGTTATGGAAAACAGGAAGTGAATGCTTAACATATTTGCAATTTTCTAGCTAAGAAAGAGATGCTAAGAATACAATGAAAAAGGAAAAATAAAAGCATGACAAGCAAGGTTATACTTTAACTAAGCAACAAAAATATTGGTTTTAAATAATAGTTACTGCTTTCAAAGATGGTAGTATTTAATAAAGTAAACACGCTATTATAAAATAAATTTAAACATATAAGCATGCCCTGGAATGAAGCTCAACTCCTAGCAGTATTTTTGGCAGCATTATACAGGTGGCATATCATTTCTCTTCTGGAGATATAATATATATATATGACTGCATTTAATCTAGCTTTATTAATGGATAGTATCTGAACAAATGTGCCCACATTGCTATTGACAAGAGTACAGAATGCTATTCGTGGAAGATACAAAATAGCTCTTAATTCCTCCTTCAGAATACGGCTTTATAGCTGTCTTTTCTTTCAGATAAGCTATGTTCACGCATATCAAGTTTATTTCATTACCTTTTCCATTATCAGACTCTGCAAAATCTGCCAACGCCTGTTCATCATTCCAAGTTGTTCGGCAAAATCTGTCTTGTCACTACGCTTACTTTCCACATCCTGGCTACTAATCTGTAGCACAGATTGGTTAACGAAGTCCACAGTTAACTGCTTACAGTTTACATCAATCTTAAAGCCCTTGTGAAAAACAGACAGAAGTGAAACTTTCATACAATATGTATTGTTATCCTAGCACATGCTGTGTTTTGACTGTTGTAACGTTTACCAGTATGCTATACTTTTTCTTTCTGTTCACTGAGGAGGAAGGGAAAATTGTAAATTATTTTTGGCATTCTACAGAGCAAGGTGCTTATCTGATGACGATGGCAGGAAAAGGCTCAGTTGTCTTTTATAACTTTTTCTTTTAAGAGATAATTCAAAAAATAATCCTGTAGAGGATTATTTTCTTATCAAAAATAAATTCTGAAAGATTGTATCCAAGATTGTATCCAAGACACAGTATGGCTAGGGCTATGCCTGAATTTATTCCTTCCCATTCACACCCCAACAGGTTCCAGGAATGAAAATGGAATATTAAAATCTAGAACAGGGGTCTTCAAACCTAGCCCTTTTATGACTTGTGGACTTTAACTCCCAGAATTCCTCAGCCAGGCATGCTGGCTGAGGAATTCTGGGAGTTGAAGTCCACAAGTCATAAAAGGGCCAAGTTTGAAGACCCCTGATCTAGAACATTAATAACATTAATATCTGTTCAGTCCTGTCAGGGTGTATAACTAGTTATCATCATCATATTGATGATATTTGAACCTTTGCTTCTATATGACCCCCTCCCCCTCATGCCTTCATATTGAGATTAAACAGAAGTGGAAAGAGTACTTTGTTCTGAAAACCACATGAAGAAAGTGCCTCAGGCTTGATCTCTTTCCCACTACTTAAACTAGCTGGAACCAACCCGGAGAGAGGAAATTAAGCACTTCCACAGGGTAATTACAGGCAAAAGTCCAGTAATCAGAAATTTACATCCTAAACCAATGGGATATTACAACCTTCAAATGCAGCTTCACAAGTTAAGCATATACTTATCTAAAACCAGATCCAATGCAATTAACTAGGGGATATCAATGTAAAGCGATTTTGCAACTATTTCCTCTTTAAATACCTTATATTTCTGAAGGTATTCCTGGACAGCTTGGTGTCCTACTATATTTTTTATGTTTTCTTCATCCTTAGAAATAGCATTTTCCATCAAAGTAATCCAGCTCATGACTTCTGTGATGGCATGGCGAGAAGGAAGTTTATCCATTTGGAGCTGCAAAAAAGTCAAATAAAACGAAAACTAAGAGCCAGTACATGCTTTTTTATAATTATATCATTGTGTATATATTATGCTGGAGCTTATATGTTCAGATCTGAAACCAACTTTTCTAATTTAAAAATATTCAGCATACCCAAAGAGAAACAAGAGATATAAAAAGATATTAAATTATGTATTTTATAATATTTCTCTCCTCCCCATAACTATATATATCTATATATAATTATATATCCTATAATTGCCAGTACTTTAAAGATACTTTGCCTTTTGGTACCAACAATTGCATTTATACGTATACATGCTTAGAAATAAATCCCATTGTTATCAATGCAAATTAATTCAAAGTAAATTGCCTAGAATTAAAATTTTGGATTATATTGTTTATTTAATTCAATCCATGTTTTAGTAAAAGGATGTGGTGTAATCTTCCATATATTATAGCCCAACATAGTGTTCATAACATCTATAAACAGAATTTCTGTAAGTTGGAAAAATACCACTGTCTCATCTTCTCCAGAATTGAATGTGAAAATGTGTGAATGAACTCCACTATACCATCATAAGTTTATTATAATAAGCAATTATTAAGTAATCGCTTAATCAATTATTTCCTTGTAATAATTGCCAACTAATTATCTCCATTCCAGGGTTATCATATTCAAACAACCACAGAAAATCATTGCCAAAGTACAACTACACTGTAAGCATTAATTTTACATTTATATTTTGTATTATCAGCCATTATATTCACAAAATGTTCTGTCAAATTCATAGGTATATGATCTCTTGTTTCTTCCCTGAATGGAAGAATCACTGGGTAACTGTTCATATGAACACTGCAAAGCACTGGAATTGGAATTGGGAAAAAATGTGCTTGGCAAAGAATATTTCTTGTGGAACATTTCTTCTTTTTACAGCAGTCACATCTGAAAGATTCACACTTCTGCTTCAAAATCTGCCTTCAAATGTCTACCTTTGTGTGCAAGCACAACTGCCTTGTTTTACTGAGAGTCCCAATGTGGAAAAATAATGTGTGCATAGACATGTGTCATATACATATACATATTTGCCTGTGCATTAAATGAAATCATATGTAGTGAATTGAATTTGCCCTACCTGATGCAGTTTTTCCTGTACTACTGGAATCTGTATGAGTAGTTCTGTCCACTGATTATCAATTTGTGACAGTCCAGCCCTCAGAGATGCAGTATCCACTTTCTTCAGCCGGAGAAGATGATTTCCAGTACTCAGAACAGTAGATTTCTGGAATGACTTTGCATCAACTTCTTTGGAAAATTCCTGAAATAATTGTATTTTGGCATAACTAGCAGGTTTTAGCAGTTTTATCAATAAAGTATGAATAGAATGTAAATGTTTTATTTTGAAATGAAAATTAAGAGCACTGCAATATATACATGCACGATTATTTAGCCCCAAAATATATAATAGTTCTGAATACTGCCATTATGTGTGATCTAAACAATTAGATCATGAAACATCAATGGCTCAATTTTTTATTCATACCTACCAAAAATGCATTCAGATGATCTCGAATCATTTCTAGTTCTTGAGGGACTGTAATAGATTGCTGGGTCCAATATGTCAGACGGTCCATTGCTGACTGGAGCCAATGAATCAGCTCAGCCGAGTCATTCTGATATCTATAAAGAGGATGAAGGACAAATTTATGTCACATTAAGCCACAAATATTCACTATTCTTTCATAAAGTCATTTTGTCATGATTTTAAAAAGTTCCTGATAAAACTTTTATATTAAACATTCAAATTAATTTAAATTTCACTGATTATTTTTATGTAAAATTATATACTGTCACAGGCAACAACTTAATACAGATATACCACCCAATTTCAATCCCTCCCTTGGTAGGAGTAGGCAGATTTTGTGATTCTCAAAGACTCCCTTATTTGAAAAAAGCAAATGGCAGTCAAGAGCCATTTCTGTATGTAATTTGAGTGTAACCATACAATTCAACTCTTTCCCGCCCTGGAAGGTATTTTATAGTTTCTTAAATTGTTAAATTGTTTCCACAATTTCTTAATGTTTTTAATTTAGAAATATAATATTTCTAAAGTAAAACAATGCTTCTGCATTTATGCATTTCTGCTTTGAAGATGGAGGGAAAATAGAATTAATTTAGGCTGCCTTGGCCTTTTTGAATGACAATTAGTTCTTTATAATTTATTCATTCATCACTCATTCACTCATTTTACAGTTTTTATACCCTACCCAACTCAAAACATTATGGATGAGTTACAGTATATCCAGCACAGTCAAATTACAAAGCAACCACAACAATAAGTATATAAATCCTTGGAAATACTGTAATAAATCAACTCTCCCCCAAGTTGGATGCCATTAATAGTTAGCTAGGGTTGAAGGTTGAACTCTGCTATTGTTTTCATGGAATTCTCTCAAATATCAAAAAATAATAAAATAAATTATACAAGTAACTGTATAGATGAAATATAAATGTATAAGGAATCCAAACCTATTTTTTTAATGTCATTAGCAATACCTTGTCCAGAGTTTAAGTATAGTTTCCAGTCTGTGTAGTTCCTTGGTAACTTTGTTGGTTGTATTTAACCAATGCTCCCCTATCTGATTCAGCTGAGTTTCCAATTCCGAAGACGTGACAGAGAACAGTAGTTTTTTCCCATCATCCAGCACTTGATAAAGTTTGGGTTGGTGTTGGGTAAGACTAGATTTCAGATGCTTTGATGACAAAAGACAATAAGAGACAATACGAAACTCTAATGATGTCTTTCCTTACTATAATCCATAAGGAAAAAGGAATCTATAATTTTACCATAAAAGGTATTCCTATTGATGTGAGAACATACATTTTGGTGACAATTCAAAGAATATACATTAAACTTTGTTCATGATTAATGGCTTCTTTGCTTTTACTTTACCCAGATACCCTAGCTTTCTATACAAGCATATTTAAACACACACATACTCATATACATGCAAACTATATATAATACATACATACCTATTTAAATATTCTACATTCCATGCCCTTGCATCCTGCATAAACTACATAGGTTGACTTTTAGTCTAAATTAACTTAGAAATTAGTAAGAAATAATAAGAGCACTGACTTGGTTGTTTTTTGCAAAGAGAAAACCAATTCCTATAGGATGACTCTAACAACAACTTTGATCTAGGACAACTATAGAGAACTTTATTTTCAATATATAAAATGCAGTCATGATTTTCTTAATAAATGATAGTGTAGAGAGAGTCACTCATGCCTATAACACAGCAGCCCTCTTTCTTTTCCAATCAGTAGCAAAATGTAACTGAATGGGGCAAATACTTATGGGAAAAGTTTCCATTGATGTGCACAAGAACTAATCCTGTCTACAGCTTAGTAGTTCAAACATTTATATGCATGGTCATGCTAAGAATAGAAGGAATAAGCCTTTTTTCTACAAGTACAGGTTACAGGAAAAGATTAACCAAGTCTGTGCTGCACTATATGCAACTTTCTTAGTTCATGTCTAACTAATTTATCTAATCAATGCAAACAAACCAGAATCACACAAAATTGGGTATAATCACAGTTATCTTCTCTATTCTTGTCTCCTGGTAGTTATATTTTAGCTTATAAAAATCTGTGAGGGAAAAATAAATAAACCTGTTCTTCTTATGTACTACTTATGTACTACTTGAAGAGAATCAATCCTTCCCATGTATGCATAATTAGGTAGGAAAAATATGCACACATTTGCATTGGATTACATATATACATCTTATCATTTTATCAAATAAATGTCTACTTTGATTTGTAGGGTAAATGCACAAAATCCAGAAGGTGTTTGACATGATGGCCTGCTTGTATTCCCCTTCAAGCATTTGTCTAGTGTAGTAAACTCAGCTAGAAACACATCTGATCTGATCCATAGATCTCTTGTATTTTTAACTGCAGCCAGCGGAGGGTAGACTGAGTTGCAAAGTCACCACTAGATTGCAGATGGACAAATTACTGCCATTACCTGATAAAGTGCAATCCGATCAGTAAGCCTTTCCTCAGATTCCTCTACCAAGCCAACACCAGGAATGTTGGTTTCAACAGCCTCCAACTGCTGTGAGAGCTCCTGATAGTCTTCTTCTAAATGTGTCCAAGTCTGTAAACCATATACAGTATATATATATGACAAGTAGTTTCTCAGTGTTTTTCAAATATATCTCTAGCAGGAAACTGTTTAACACTGAATTGATATAGGTCACCTTAACAAAATCTGGCTCTTCTGATTTGACTGTATTCTAGAGAGCTTGAAATAGCCATCTTGAGCATTCTGAACTCAAAACAAAATGCATATTTCATGAGTTTTTCTTTGATATGGAACAAAAAGCATGGTTTTGTTCCATCTCAGAACAAAATGTGCCCATTTAACAGGAACTACAGTATTTCAAATGTAAAATTGTAAAATTGGGCAAAACTCACATAACAACTGTCTTGCATAGCATGTCTTGCTTAGAAAGAGACATTTTTGGCTCAATTGTGGTCATCAGTCAAGAATTACTTATATTACAGAAGTATATACAAAAATTGCTACAAATTTCTCAGGGTTTTTTTGCCAAATAAATTAATAAAGAATTAATATAAAAATGGGATGAAAATGAAGTTTTAAAAATTTCCATAACTGCCCAAGTGGCAAAATGATTTGGGGATTGCTCCAACGATTTTGATTTGATGTTTTCAGGAAGCAAACTTCACCTCTCGGTAAACATTTGTATAACTTTTCTTAAGAAACTGCTACTTTTTAATGTCACAACCAAACTGAGTGAAAAAAAGTTAAAATTTAAAGCCAAAGGAAAAAAAGAAAACCTTACCTCTAGAATATATTCCAGTTCCACTCCTTTCTTATGAGCTTGTTTTAACACCACAGTGCCTTGTGCCATTAGATCTGCATGGATCTGAGTTTCCTTCACAAGAGCAAAGCTGCTTATTTTTCTAAAAAGTGTTTCTGTTAGGATCGTGTGTGTCTCTAGTCCTTGGAAATATTCCTGAAAATATTAAAATTATTTGTTATTGAGAATGATATTTCATGAGTATTTGACATAATATATATTATCATAGTACAAACAGTCCAATGTTTTAATCCCTAATTTTCCTACTCTTTGTGTCTCATTTATATTCTCAACAATGGAACAGACATTGCTGTAGAATCTATTCAGAGTATGCATCTTGCTTAGCTAAAAAAAAAACCTTTCAGAGAAGGTTGAATTCATATTTCTTCCTCACAAGCATACTTGGAATCAGAGTGTTTGTTTTGTTTCAACTTCAGGTAAGAAGCAAGCATCCTTGACATGTTTAAATAAAGTGGTTTTGCATTTAAACTACATCACAAGATAAAATAGCAGTGTTTACCCAAATGCACTTAAGATTAAAACACAATTTTGAAATATAATTATTTGAAATATCCCCATACACTCTGGTTATTGCACTGTCAACACACGTTTACTCCTTATGAATGGGAAATCTATTCCATTATGACTCAAGGCTTAATCACCTTGCACTTAAGACTGTTCCAATTCACTCTATATGGAGCTACCTTTTAAAGCAACTCAGAAGGAACAACTGGAACAAAGTGCAGTAGTTTCATTACAAACAGATGATTAAATTTTATAGAATTACAGCGGTCCTTTAGTTATCGCAATGATTGCTGTGAGATTCTTAAGTGTCTACCCTGATAACATTTGTAAAATCATTGAAAATTTGGCTTTTACCCCAAGTATTGGGATAGGGTGGGGTTGAGTCAAATCCAAGGTGATTGGTTTTAATTTATACAATTCTACATGACTTAGAGCAGTGATGGCGAACCTTTTAGAGACCGAGTGCCCAAAAACTGGCCCCGCCCCCACTCCACCCCGCCCCCGCTCTGCCCCCCATCCCCTGCCCCGCCTGCCCACAGGACCACTCACCACCTCCAGGGCCCGCCGCAGATCGCCCAGGCAGCCCAGCAGCACTATGGCAGCCACACCCTCTGCCCGCGCCCTGCAGCATCAACTGCATGATGGGGTGTGAGGGCAGAGTTTTGTCTATGCTGCCTGGATGCCATGTCCTTGGCTGTGCTGCTCCGTGTGGGCCACACTCGAGGGCGAGTCTCCTTCAGGGGGGCTGCTGGAGAGGAGGGGGTCGCGGGGGGAGGCAAGGCTGGATAACGGCACGTGTGCCCACAGAGAGGGCTCTAAGTGCTGCCTCTGGCACCCGTGCCATAGGTTTGCCACCGCTGAGTTAGAGCCTTGGTGGCACAGTGATTAGAATGTAGTACTGCAGGCTAATTCTGCTGACTGCTGACTACCCAGCAGTTTGGCAGTTCGAGTCTCACTGGCTCAAGGTTGACTCAGCTTTCCATCCTTCCAAGTTCAGTAGGGAGCCATATGTTGGGCGCCATATGCTGACTCTGTAAACCGCTTAGAGAGGGCTGTAAAGCACTGTGAAGCGGTATATACGTCTAAGTGTTATTGCTATTGCTATTAGCCTGTCCTGTCTTGAGAATGGCTGCTGAGAATCCCTACCTCATGTAACATGAAAGAAGTGACAACCCAAACTAGGGAATATTTGTCACCTTGAAGTACATGGAACCCCCACCTTGTTTGCTTTTTGCAATCAAAAGCATTTTATTCTGATAGGTTTTTGATGCAAATGATGGACAGACACTGTTTTTCACAGTTCGGCATTTTATTAAGCAATAATCAACAAAATGCCAAACTGTGAAAGGCAAACTACTAAGGCAGCTCTTAACAGTCTGCTTTTCATAGTTTGGCATTTGTCAGTTGTTTTCATTACTGATTTTTGTAATAGTCCATTTATTATTGTATAGGAGTCATTTATTATAGGAGTCTTTTGAGGTAAGTATTTTCATAAATAATTAAAACTTCTTTTAGCCATCATTAGCTTTAAAATTATTCCAAATGGCATTTAATCACATTGAAATAATCACTCTCTTTCCAGATTGGGTAATAGGAGAATTACAGAAAAGGACTCTACTAAATGACAGCAAGAGTAAATTATAAATGTAGGAATTGTTTTCACCTTGTGCTTGTCAAGAAGCCGTTGGATTTCCTTTTTTGAGGCAACTATCAGTTTTTGATCACCTGCCATTTTTTCTTTTCCAGTTTCAATCAGGTCAGCCAGATCCTGCAAAGCTTGGTCGTACTGACCCTTCAGTGCCAGATTTTGGTTCAATCCACTGCGCCGTGATCCTATGATCATGATCAACTCATCATACATATCCTGATACATGAAAAGAAAAAGAAAAAGGAAATTTATATTATAATTACAGAAAAAGAAAGAAATTAAAATCTGAATTCAATTATAGTCACGTCTAGGAAGACTTAGGGCTGGTAATGGCAGTTAGGATAAGTGAGCTACATGGGCTACATTAACTCCTTATGATCATTACATTTCCACCAAAATTTTATTTTTGGATGCTAGTTGACAAATGAAGCAAACTCAATAATTTATGCAACCCTCTGAAGTTATTTTACATTGTTTCATATTAAATGAATTTATCTATAAATAGATATTAAATAATAAATAGATAACTTATCAGCAAAAAAGGAAAACAAATACTATGCTGATAATTGTAAAATGTTGTTTCTAATAGTTTTATTACCTGAAGTTTGGATAATTCTTGCATGAAAGACTGATCAAGTTGCAGTTTATATCCACGTTTCTTTAATTCAGCGATACCTGCATCTAATTCTTTCAGTCCATGTTCCACTTGCTCAATAGCCTATGCAAAGAAGAATAATTCACTGTAATGTCAAAAAAAGTTAAACTTCAAGGAGCCCTGATGTCAAAAGTGGAAATTTAGTAGAGATGATACCTACATCAGATAAACCTAAGAATAAGTAACATTCCAAATTGTAGTCTGATTATTAAATGTTAAAATTTATCACTCGATGAGAAATACTTATAAGAATAGTGTATATTATGATATATGATTGATATGTGTTATATGTGATATATGATATATATATTACATTTTTAATAAAGTTTTTAGTCTCGGAGATCAACGTTTTTAGTAGTTTTTCTATTACATTACAGTACAATTCTGGATAATAATTTGTGGGTTATTAGGCACAATGAATGGGTTTTTCAGGAGTGTGCTCATTATTCTTGTCAACATTTAATAGCTTTTGTAACTTGCAAAGTAAAATTGAAGTTTTTAAGAATTCAAGTTAATTTTACATATGCTTTCTGCTATAGAAATGCTCAGTCAGGTTAAGAAACACGTGCATACTGTACACATAATCTGACACAATGTAAGAAAACTAAATTGTTGTTGACATTTATTACACTGCAAAGCAGAATTCCTTTTCAAAGGCAATTCTGTTCACTCGCATATAAAAAGTGTTTCAGAGATAGGCATTACTTATTCATTAGAATAAATACTGATTGGCACTACCTGTACTCTGCATGCTACCTTCTGAGTAACTTTTTGGTATTCATTATACCGTATTTTTCTCCATCCTTATGAATATAAAAATACACTAGTACCGTACCTGTATTTGTTCCGTTTCAGGGCGTTCAACTGCTTCCGCTAGTTTCTGCAGTGCAATATACTTATTATCAGCCAATAAAGTAAACATCAGCTTCAGGTCATTCTGTCGGTAATTGAAAAAAAAAAAGAATATGTGAAAATAACAGAATGCTTGTCATTAGTGTCTAAAGCTTTTTTATTGCCCAACGTTTTTCTTTGTGGCTTGTGATAACAAGCAGTTTGCAGGTAATAAAACCTTTGAGCATTGACTCAAACCTTCAGAAGAGACTCTTATAAGCCAGAGGGACTCCTAGTTCCTGTACAGATACTAAGGGGCTAGCAGTATTCACCCTGTACTGTACGTTGGCTATACTGTACTATGCTGATAGCTCTTGCCATCTACAGTTATCTGTATATGATAAACTGAACTGAACTAGTTCCCTAATCCTCAAAATGTGTTTTTCATTGTCTGGAAAAGGCATCGTTCATACTTCCTCAGAGATCACTTTAATAACAACAACTTTATTTGGTGGATTACTTCATGAACTACTGCTAAGTTCTTAATTTGTCTAGAAAAGGCCACATTTGGATGTGTGTGTATGCCTTTGAGTCTGTTTTTAACTTCTGATGGCTGCTTGGACAAGTCCCTACAATTTTCTTAGTAAGGTTTTCAGAAGGGGTTTTCATTTACCAAACAACTGCGTAATATTGGTTTAACTTTAAAAACAATGTGATTATTATTGCTTTGGTATTTAGTATGTTTCTGCAAATGAAATTCACGCTGTATTAGTACAAGGTTTACCTTGGAGCTTTGTCTGGGGATGTTGATAAGATAATCCTGCAGTTTTTGGCATTTCTGTTTATTTGATCATTTACTGTATACTTCAATATACTTTGGTAAAATTAGTGACCTTTCTATATATCGAGATTCTCAGTCACCCAGATCATGATTGTCCCAAAGCTGCTTTTTTCAAAAGGCAACTGGATTTTGAAAAACAAAAGTCCAGTTTTTGTTTTTGTAAAAAAGAGCACCTTTGGGAATAACTTTTATATTGAGCCCAATCCTAAATATCACATTATTTAGCGACTCAACATATTGCAGACCTAGCAACTAACATACTACAAGCAACAACTGGGTCTTTTTACTATTATATTTTTACATAAGCTTCTGCTAGCAAGACAGAATCTATAGAAATATGTTCTGTGTGGCTTTGTGCACTTTGGAGTCAGTTTTGACGCCTGATGAAGTTTTTTTTGGCAAGATTCTTTTGGAAGCGCTTTGACACTGCCTTATTTCAAGGCTGTTTAGAGAGTTAACTGGCTTTATGCCTAAAGTGGGACTAGAACTCATAATCTTTTCATTTTTAGCCCAGGGCCTTAACCACTGTACCAAACTGGTTCAGAGAAACATAATTAGATTACTCACTTTTCAATATTTAACAGTGTGGAGAAATTCTAAAGAGAATAGGGAAAATTTTACCTGAAAATTCAGTATCTGCTGAAGTCTCTCTTTCATATGCTGGCATTTTTGATTTACTAGTGTATCTAGTAATGTTAGTCTCTGTAACAAACTGTCCAAAGTGTCTCCTATAACATCTCGGTTATCAGCACTCTCAGGAAACACGTGAGAAAATAAATCCTTGCTCTTATCCATCTTTTCTGTCATTTCCTTGATATCTTTAGCAAGAGACTAAAATGTATTCAAATAAAAACAACATGCTTTTAAAATTAAAAATTAAAATTAATAAAAACCCCAGATAACCATCAGTGATGGCGAACCTTTTAGACACTGAGTGCCCAAACTGCAACCCAAAACCCACTTATTTATCGCAAAGTACCAGGGCTGCATCAGCATTGTGGTGCCCTCAGGGGGGCGTGGGGGCATGGCCCACTGGGTGGGCGTGGCTGCAGTGGTCATGGCAGACTGGGTAAGTGTGGCTGGGGCCAGTCCCTCGCCATCTCTGGGGCATCCCCGGGGGGCCAATGCCGCTTCCTTGCTCACTTCCTGCCCTGTCGTTTCCAAACGCCATGTGCTCGCTACTCTGGCAAACTCTGCTGGGGCAATGGTGCGTGTGCCCACAGAGAGGGCTCTGAGTGCCGCCTCTGGCACGCGTGCCATAGGTTCGCCACCACTGCCATAGATTATTGTGAAAATCAGTATTGTATAGGTAGCTCTCAGGTTATGACCATTTATTCAGGGATTGTTCAAGCTACAATGGCATTGTAGGATGGCTCCTCAAGTTATATTCATCGCAGCAACCCTGTACTTATGTGATTGTGTTTTGGGTACTTGACAACTGGCTTACAATGGCAATCTTGCAGTCACTTGATTGCCAGTTGTGACCTTCCCTGCTGGCTTCCCATGAGCAAAGCCAGCACATAAGTTTGTGAGTTACTTCTCTAAATCACTCCCAATGCTTTTATTCCGAGGATCCTCATTATGTAGAATTAGATCCCAGGGATCTCGTACTCCACAGCACCCACTGCATCCATGCCTGCAGCACCTCCTGCCCATAGCGCCACCTACCCATCTGCCTGTACTCCATAGCATCTGCTGTCTACGGCACCACCACACCCCCTGTACTCCATGGCGCTTATGCAACCCCTGCACTCCTTTACTAGGATTTCCACCTCTTCCAGCTTAACAACCAGTGAAGTCCTGGGGGTGGGGTTTACAACAGCAACTGCATCTGTTGTCGCAAAGCAATGTGATCATGTGACTTGCATTTTACAATTGCGCTGCTTAGTGATGGAATTTTCAATTCCAATGACCATCATACCTCAAGGTTTATTGGTATGTGTTTCCTGACTACTCATGTTAATAACAGGAATAGCAATAAGAATTATACCTAAAATCTAAACATATTTATCCAAATCCAAACTGATGGTAAATAAAGCTGAGAAGGATGATCACAAACTCTCATTTCTCTCTTGGATATACAAATCAGTTTTAAGGAATTCACATAGGCCAGGCATGTCAAACCCGCGATGACACGGATGTTGCGCGACGTATCGTGACTTTTTCCCCATTGCCGGCAATGGGGTGGGCATAGTTTCTGCATGACGCGTCCGGCCCATGGGCTGGCAGTTTGACATGCCTGACATAGGCTGTTCTTTTATTTCCCAAGGAGTGGTTTCACCAGTGCCCTCTTATTCTTTGGCTTATTTTGAATAAGTACTGTATGTATGCTACAGTCCAGGAAGCCAATATTTGTGCTTATCTGTAGAAATTACTTTGTTTATTCTGATTTACTTTCTAGGAATGCAAAGGGTAACACTAACCTTTTCCCTAACAAATTTTCATTGGCAGAGGCATCCAGAAGTTAGTTCCATAAATATTATATTTTAATTTAATTTTAATTTATTTTAATGCAAATGAAATATCCTTTTCTGGCATAAGGTTTAATAAAGGTACAAAGGGTTTTTTTGCATCTCTTTTTCCACAATTAATGCTAATAAACGTATTTTGCATAACCTTCTCTTCCAGTAACTGAAAAAAGATCAGATTTAACTCATAGGTTAATGATTATCTTACTTCTTGATTATCAACGCATGTTTCTGTCACTTCAGGTAATAGGGTCGTGGCAACAAACAAATGTTCTTCAATACCGTCTAGCCAAGATGAGGTGGCTGAAACCCCTCTGTATAGTTTTTGCTCAAACTGCAGACTCTCCTTTTCAGCACCTCTAGCCTGAATAAATCAATAAAAAGGAAAAAAGAGAAGACGGTTACTCTAGTTATATATACTGTATCTGGAGAGAGATAAGGGGAGGGGGAAAGATTTTATCTTTGTAAATATAAATGTTTAAATCAATTAAAATATTTTCTATCTTAGTCTACAAAACAGCTAAAAATGTTAAGTGATTAAAATTAAAATATTCTACCTGGGAAGGAACACTTTTGAAAGCCTCATTCAAACCAAGCAGTAAAGATTTAACTGATGCTTTATCTTGAGCCTTGCCTTCTTCTTTGTGCAATGGCATGCCAGACATCAGCCTGTTTGGTCTACTGTAAACCTGTTGGGGGGGGGGGAAACAATAATTAAAATATTTCAGACATATCAGAAAGATAAATGAAACTTTTTTTTTCTTTTCCTTACCCTGTTAGGATTGTTTTAGATGTTTATTTATTTAACAATACTTATACACTGACCTAACTGAAAAACACTGGGTAGTAAACTATAAGAACAATACTATTAATCAACAGTTCAAAGATTAAAAATTGCCTTAGCCCAAGTCATCTCCACTCACCTTACCTATCATCTTGAGAAGTCCCCCTGTCTATCATCTTTGTATGGCTCATGCAGTTTATACAAGTTGGCAGCTCTTGGACAAGCTGGGCATGTATTATGGAACATGAATTGGCTTCTCCACTTCTAATATTCTAGAACAGGGGTTGCCAACCTGTGGGCTGTGGCCCGGTAGTGGGCCGTGGGCTGCTGGCCACCGGGCCGCGGGACAGGCTGGTCAGTGAGCGCACATGTGCGTGCACACACCCCACTTGTGCTAGCGCTGCGGCGGCGCAAAAACAGGATGCCGCACCACATGGTGCAAAAATGGGGTGCCGCCATGCCTCGGGGCACGAAAACAGGCTGACATGCCTCGGGGTGCCAAAACGGGCTTTTTCCAGCGTTTGGACCAAATGGGTATAATCATACTTGGTAAAGCAGTCACTAAAATAACCACGTGCCACATGATATATGGTTATGGGTAATAACCAGCATCTTGAAAAGATGCATCTATTGCAGCAACTGCAAGATAGGGTTAATTCTAGAATTGTAAATTGCCCTTGCTAGTAGCCTGCCTGATCCATTCTGCACCAGAAACAGCTTCCGAGTGTCTTCACTGGCAATACCATATAAAGTGAGCTGCATTACAGGAGGTCCTCGGTTTACAACAGTTCATTTAGTGACTGTTCAAAGTTACAAAGGCACTGAAAAAAGAAAGTTGTGAGCATTTTTCACACTTACAACTATTGCAGCATCCCTGTGGCCACGTGATCAAAATTCAGACGCTTGGCAACTGACTCATATTTATGACAGCTGCAGTGTCCCACCGTCATGTGATCACTCTTTGCAACCCGCTGACAAGCAAAGTCAATGGGAAATCCAAATTCACTTAACACCATGCTATTAACAACTGCAGTGATTCACTTAACAACTGTGGCAAGAAAGGTCATAAAATGGGGCAAAATTCACTTAACAAATGTCTCGCTTAGCAATAGAAATTTTGGGCTCAATTGTGGCCAAAAGTCGAGGACTACCTGTAGTCCCTATTTAGATGTCTGATAGATTAGGTTCTTTTCCACTTGCGTAGGAAAGCTTGCTAAGGTATACCTTTAACAGCGTTCATTTGAAGAATGATAAAAATAATTCTGACAGGTTACTTACTGACTGCTCTTGTTCTTGTTCCAGAGCATTCTGCAGAAGCCTGTGCTTGATGCTGAATTCTTGATTTAGGCTTTCCCATTTCATTTTCATTTGATCTTCGCTTGAGGGCTTTTCTCCTTCTAAACTCAGCTCTTCCGTTAGTGTATCTGGCTTCTTGCTATCATATAAAATATAAATACAAATCACGATAGTGGAATTACTGTGATTTTTCAGTTAGCATTTCATATGGTAAGATACCAGAATTTTAATGACTTCTCAAATCATGCAGATTAGGGTGGATCCTTCACTGTGCCATTAAAATGAGGTTTTAATTTGGAGTCCACTGAAGTTACATCATTGGCATTGACAAAATCACCATTAGACAATTGCAAAAGGCAGTTTTGCTTAGAACAGCTTATACCTGGCAACTTTACCTTTAACAGCATCAAATAACAACATCTACCTACCCCCAAATTTTTCAGAAGGACTCAATAAGTGGATAAAATGCCAAATCCAGTCTAAATATCTGGCTAGCTATGTGATGAACCATAATAAGATTTTAACTTCATTAAACAACAATATTTGCCTTGAGAAGGACTTGAGATAGGTGGAAGAAAATGACAAGTATAGTATAAACATCTGGTTGACCAACCTTAATAATAATAAACAAGAACATCTGCCTATCTTAGGTTCTTGGGAAGGACTTGATAGATGGTCAAAACTGCCAAATCCACTCTAAACATCTGACCGACTGTGGGGCTATAATATATTCTTACATCTTTGTTTAAAACCATTTTTCATATTGATAATATAAATAAGCTAAATTCATTTAAAATTAATCTAACAATTCAAGAGGAGTTGTAAATTAAATATAGTCAATATTAATAAGTTGCTAAGGCTAACATTTTTAGATGTAATAAATTTATCCTAAACCATGCTGAGAAATGCTAATTTTGAGTCTTTCATAAAAAGTGAAGCCCACACTGTGTAATTGATGTACAAAACTGTTTTCCTGAAATTTTATCCATCAGGTATAATGATACTATGATTTCATGAATCCCCAGTGCATGTTCATGTTGGAAAACATCAATTCAGAGAAGGCTCGTCCAAAGACATCGTCACTAGGGTAGAATCTGATATGGTTTCTGATATTTCCTACCATAAGCAGATTCATTCAATCTTATGCATATCATCTTATTGGAACATTCTCATAAAATAGTTAGTTAGAAAAAAATACTCAAATACGTACGTAATCTGCAGATGGCAAATACTTAAATTGAACCTGTTATTTTAAATGTAAACTATTTTTTATACGATCTCCCTATAAGGAAATATTAGACATGATCAAGGAAGATGAAGTATTTAAGCATAAATATTCACCTAGAATAAGATATATCTGAAAATGATTGAGTTAAAATTTCTTCTCCATGACTTGCCACTGAACGAAGAAGACTCTTTTGTTCTGCCAGTTCCTTCTCTAGTTCCTAAAAAAAATAAAAATAAACAAAATCAACTGCCTTAAATACACATTTCATATCAATGATTTATAACTGTTTGGAGATATTTACATAGAAAGAAAAAAAAATAAACTGAAATCAATGTATGCATTTTTTTTTCAATAGCCACTATATGTATGTTTTTCAGACAGCCACTAACAAAATTATTTGAACTACAGTTAAGTTCTTCTAATTTTGGAATGTCCTCTCTCCTACAGCCTTTCCAACATAATGAGACAAATGATAGTGCCTCCTCTGCTATCCATTCTCAGAGGCTTTACAGATTCAGGCAGTAGGCATATAATTAAGCATGTAACTGCTATTTGTCATGGTAAAGAAAAAGAAGCACAACATTTGTAACAAGATTTTATATACAGCAGCTGTCATAATTTCCAGAAAGATTATTTCATCTCTACCCATATATGTTATAAAAATGTCTTGGGCTATATTTGCCTATATTCTATTACTTCCAACAAAAATAACGACAACTTTCTTAGCACAGAATGCTGCTTATTAAAAAAATGGAAGCGATTACAGGGTGCATCAGAACAATAACCAATGTGGAAGAATTAGAGGAGAGCTGTGTTAGTCTATAGTAGCAAAAATTGTTATTGCATAGCAAGAACTTATTGCATAATAATGGAATCAATATAGTAATAAAGTTTCATTATTATGCAGTCTCTATATACTGAAGGCTGTACTTCAGTTTTGTATGGCTTAATTCAGTGATGGTGAACCTTTTAGAGACCCAGTGCCCAAACTGCAACCCAATTTATCACCGGGTGCCGGGTGGGTGTGGCTGCAGTGGTCATGGCATACTGGGTGGGCGGGGCCAGGGCAGCGGGGGCCAGTCCCTCGCCATCTCCAAGGCACGGCACGCGTGCCCACAGGGAGGGTTCTGAGTGCCGCCTCTGGCACACGTGCCATAGGTTTGCCACCACTGGCTTAATTGGTCCAGCCATATATTTATTGAAGATATTTACAACTGAAAACAGCATACACCAACCCCTACTTTTACGACAATTTATAAATTCTAAAATGGTTCCAGTTTGGACTGCAGACTGAGTGCAGATATCCATGTTCTCTATATGCAAATAATAAGAGGGCAACACCACCATATTGAGAGTATTGTTAATGGAATAAGACAAAGTGTACCTCAATTACACAGAGCCTCCTTTATGATTAATGACTGTAGCAAGTTTAAAATAATTCGTCAATCGTCTACATATATCCGTGCTGAAATGAACACAATAAAAATCCCTAAACACATATAAAATTTGCATTTATTAAGTATATATCATGCTCACTTTCTGTCTTTGTATAATGCTTAGCTGCTGTTGTGAACGGGTTGTTTGTGCCTGGGCCAGCCACTCCTGGACACTGGGATCTTGAGATGTGACCACATCTGATTTATATTCTTCCTTTTCCTGTACAGCTCCCTGCTTTAATAAAGAAAAGAAAAAAGGGGTGGTGGTGGTGGTGGTGGAGTGTGAGTAGGAAATGCAAATAGAAGTATGCAAATAGAAGTAGGATTGCTATTTGAAGTGTAAATTTCCGGCTTCTTGGCATGATGATTTATATATAAATATAAGGCTTTTAAAATGGGATTCTGGGTTTCTAAAGAACGTTTACTCAGAAGACAAAGGAAAAATGAATATAAAAGAGAAAGACACAGCAGAAAAGATGTCTCAATGGAGAGAAGCTCATCTTTACGAGACACAGCTTTATTTAACCTCTTTATAAATAGGACGAATTCATCTGGGAATGTAGGAAGTTTGTTTACCGTACCTTGCTTACAGTGATGCCTATTTTATGCTATTCAGAGTCAGATCTGTATCAAATTACTCAAAGTAACTTCTTAAATTATTTCCACATGTCATACCGTATTATTATTCAAGTTTAATATATGAAATTACACAGGGTTTTAATTCACTAATTTAGACTGGAATTGGAATGGCATTCCTTAAAAAAGAATGGCATTCCTAATTTTAATGTTTTGTTTTATTTGGCCATGTGATTTGGCATACTGATCAAAAGTAAGTTTTACTACTGTTCCTTTACTACTGATCAGAAATATAAGTCTGTGGCTACCAGCAAAAATCTCTTATGCTTTATCATTTAACTAAGAATTAAATAAATAATAAGACTTGTGCACCTACAAAAAGAGCACAGATATTTGAGACCAACCACCTTGTTGAAAAAAAAATGACAAGGTAGATATTCTAAATATTCGAAAGAGGTTTGAAATGATATTTTGTATGAATGAACTGCTCATTCAGTATGCTAACTTTTCTATATAGAAATATTTATTTATTAAAATCATCTGCTGCCCATCTCACTCTGATAAGCAAACCAACCAACCTGGCAGATGATATCCTAATTCAAAAGCTATGTTGAGAAGTGGGAAGCTTTAATGTGTCGTGGGAAGTCCTTGCATGAATTGTATTCATAATTATGATAGACAACATCCATATAGAATTGTTACATAAAATAAATACTCCAGAATTAAAATGTACACCCTTATTCATTTAAAGGGCCCTACTAATGAAAGCAGGTCTTTCCTCATCTATGTAAACAAAAAATGCTGTATTAAGAAGAGAACATTACTTGTCATTTCTCTCTTATTTTAACCAATTAACCATAAATTTGTAACTCTATTTGACATATGACTTGATTAATGCTGATTTTTATGTCAAGGCTACAATATTTGAAAATTTGTCCAGAAACAAAAAGTACTCAGCAGAATAGTAAGAGAAATAAGTTGGTATACTGGTTAAGGCAGAGGTCCCCAACCTTTTGGGCACCAGGGACTGGTTCCGTGGAGAAAGGTTTTTCCATGGACCGGAGTGTGCACGGTTTTGTGTCTGCCTACATCCCACGGATGGGCTTTGCTTGGTGTGGATCGGTTGCTGGCATGCCACAGCCCCATACCGGTCCACGGACTGGGGGTTGGGCACCAGACTAGAAACAAAAAACTGGGTCACTTTGGGCCAGTCACTCTCTTAGCCCTAGAAAGAAGGTGAGGGTGAACCACTTCTGAGAATCTTGCCAAGAAAATTTAGGGACTGGTCAAGGCAATTGCCAGGAGTTAAGACTGACTCAAAGGAGTGTCCACATGCACACACAATGCTAAAAGTAGAAAGTGGGGAATAAAACTCAGCTAGTAAATCAGCTCAGGCAGTTTGTTATTTAATTATATCAAATATTACACTGCCCCCAAAGCGGAAACGTTATCCCGGAGTATAGATTCTTAACAGTAAACATTGTATTATTTCCCAATTGCTACATATAAACCCCCCAAATACTTTTATAACTAACTGAAAAGAGCTCCTTACCTGGATATTGATCTGCTTGTCGTGAAGGATTCTCTGTAGTTCCAGAAGGCTTCCCTTCAGCGTTCTGAGTTTCAGTGCCAGTTGCTCAGCCTCACCCTTGGTTTGAGCTTTTCCTTCCATGAGGAGGTTTTCATTGTGTACGGACAGCTCAGACAAAGTCACCACCTTCTGCTCAATTTCCACAAGCATATTCTGAAGCAGCAAAAACAACGAAGCAAATTCATACATTCTGAAACATCCATCAAAAACCCGCTTCACCATTTCTTCAATGAAGAAAAGCAAACAAATTCACATTATTGCCGAGTATTTTCTCCCCAATGTTCTCAAAAAAAAAAACATGCTTAAGATATTTTGCATTTATTTTTCACTTGTAAAAAAAAAATCTTCAAAAATTCAACTTTGTTTGAAAAGAAAGATGTAAGTGAGAAATATATGTTGGATCTCACTGTTGCTTATATGCTTATTTCTGTTCCACTTCTTTAATGCAGCAATCTGGCAGACAATGACATCCCTAGATTATTGCAATAGGCAGATCTCATTTAGTTAGGACAGCCTGTGTCTTATTTTTCTACTTTGTGTACTTCTGCACTTCTCAGCCTCCCTTCCCTCCTTGCTCTCTTGAATTGATAAGCTTCTTCTCACAGTGGATATTTCTGATTGGTATAGAAATGGCCTAAGATCCTCTGCATAATCTTCTTTCATTTAGAGCGACTTAAAGGGACAAATCTCTGGCATATTTATTTTGAAATGCAGATAATTTATTTATATGCAGTCTAAATATTCTGACACCTACATCTAAGGATTTCTGAGTTAAATTATTTGCTGTTTGAATCATGTTATATTTTTTATAGAATTCTGATGTTAACATAGATTTGAGGCAGGCTAGTAGTTTGTCTAAACTGGACCCAAAGGCAATTATATAATGAAGCTTAGATGGCTGATAGAAACTCCAATGAAATTAATATGGTGCAAATTATGTATTTGGGTCATGATACAAGTAGTCATTCTCATGGCATGCAAAGATGCAGGCACACACATGCATCTTTGCATGCATGCAAACATATGAAATCACTCTCTCCTATTACAAAGAAGAAACAGGTAAAATGAAACACGTAAGCCAACTCTCTTTCTAGAGTATCTTCCAACTAAACACTTGTCTGCTTTTATAAACACAACTTTATTAGGTTCTTCACAGATTATCTCTCATTTCTCATGCAAATCAGATCACAAGAATTTAGTGACACGTTTCAGATTTTACAATAATCTTCGCCTTTGCTTAAATAAAGTCTTGAACTTTATGCCTCCTGCTAATCTCTTCTCCAAAGGACAATCATTTAGAGTTTAGAAAGACTCTCTTCCCTTTTAAAACTACCTGGAGTTTATTATTATGTTTGGTTTATTTTAAGAATATGTGGATTATTAAACAAACCATGACCATAAATCATGGGCTGATCTTGACTTGTTTCAACAAACTATAATTTAAACTAACCAGAGTTTAAGCTTAAGTTTTTCTCTTCAATAATTATTTATAACTCTTAAAAGTTTAAAGCATAACATTTTCACTAGTGAATCACCTAAAAATTACTTGCATTGTAACTAGACTTCACTGCATGATATTTTAAGCCTGAGAAATCACCCACGCACTCATTTAACTTGTAACCAGAAATAATGCCCTGTAATTTAATTTTATTTTGACACAGTTAAAACTTAGCAACTCATTCAACGATTCTCAACTGTGACTAAACTACCGTGTATTACTTTTTGCCGTAAGGATAACACCCATTACAATTAAATTATTGGGTATCCTTTAGAGACAATCAATGTCGTCTTTATTATAAATTTGTACTTCTTAAAAAAAGGTGGACCGTCAGTTGGTCAACTCTTAGGTATAGGTACCCGAGGAGAAGTCAGTGGTGCGTAGTATTTAGAGATGCTTTCGTGTTCAGAAGCCAGTGATCAAGTTCATCTGCTTCAGAGCGATACCTTTGCAGAGCCTGCTCTTGACGCTGCTCTTCTAGTTGCTCGTTGAGTTTCTCCTGTGAATTACACATTATGATTTGTAATGTATTTGTTTTCAAATGTCTGACATCCAGTTAGGTGATCTCCTAGGTCGGGGTAGGCAACCTTGGCTCTTTTATGACTCGTGGACTTCAACTCCTAGAATTCCTGGCTCAGGAATTCTGGGAGTTGAAGTCCATGTGTCATAAAAGAGCCAAGGTTGCCTACCCCTGTCCTAGGTGGAAGGTGCAAAACTAGTCAGGACAGAAAAAGATAAAGGCTTTTCACACATTGAGTTTCTCAAGGAGAATGGGGGGAAAAGTTGAAATGGGCTAAAGAGCTGGCAGAAGGGAAATGTTAGCCTGAGAGAAGGGAAGGGAGAAAATGGCTAGCATGGATTGGATTAAAGTAGTTTCAGATTTCTGAAGTTTTGCACGTTCCTGGGTAATAGAAGGTCACCAAAGAGGAGGTAGCACAATGTGCATGGAGAAGATAACAGTTTGAGAGATTTATTTATCCCAGTCCAGAATTCCCAGGAGAGAAGATCTGGAGAGAGAAGAATATTAATTCTTTTGCTGGTCATGAGACTTAGTCTCTTAACACAGAACCTTAAGTTAAATCTATGCAGGACTTAGTAATTGCTGCACTGTGTGAGGGGTTGAGCCTGCTCTGTAGAAAAGCAAAGAGAAGCACTGAACGAAGACGTCGTTATAACGTCTTACCCTCAAAGAGTACACGTCGTTTGGCACGTTGACTTCGTACTTCCTCGGTCCTGAATCATGTTACCTTTGGTAGGTCGGTACCACAACAACATAATATCTCAACCTTTCACAGTCGAATTAGGTCGTTGTATAGACGTTAGGGGAAACTTTTTTAATTAAATATAATGACTTGTGTGTAATTAAAACTTTCTTTCAGCATCCTTGTACCTCAAGAAGCTGCTGTTTTCCTGAAGCTTTCATCTTAATAGTGGCCATTCTCTCTGCTAACACGGTAAGTGTGGACTGCAGAGCCAACTGCTCAGCAGCATCTGCGTCTAACGGTTCAGACACCAATTCCTCCGCTAATGAGGTTTGTAGCTCACTTATTTCCTCTTGGAGCATCAGAATCTCATCCATCAAAGCCTATTAAAGACAGAAGTTAAAACAGGACCAGCTTAGTCACCTTATTCCTGGAAAAACATGCCTTAAAATGGTTAATAAAGTTTGAACTGCTGAGTTCCAATGAGTACAGCTAGTCCTTGACTTACAACAGTTCATTTAGTGACCATTCGAAGTTACAACGGCACTGAAAAAAGTGACCAGTTTTCACACCTGCAACCATTACAGCCATCCCCCTGGTCATATGATCAAAATTCAGAGACTTAGCAACTGGTTCATATTTATGACGGCTGCAGTGTCCCAGGATCAGATGACCACCTTTTGTGATCTTTGTGATCAAAGTCAACGGGAAAGCCAGATTCTCTTACCAACCATGTTACTAATTTAACCACTGTAGTGATTCACTTAAAAACTGTGGCAAATAAAGTCGTAAAATGGGGCAAAACTCACTTAACAAACGTCTCAGCAACACAAATTTTGGGCTCAATAGTGGTCGTAAGTCAAAGACTACCTCTATTATAAACTGAGTAGCACATGCCACTGGATCCTGTGTATAGTACCACAGAGGAATACAAGATTTTAATTGCTTTATTTAAATATTTATATAATACTGAATTTCTTAAACTAGGCACATTAGAACTACACAGTCATAAAATCAGACTGAAACACTCTATTAGGAATTGATATTTATAACCACAATATATTAATTTATTTAAAATCAATGAGTTAAGATTCAGTCTTATGGCACCTCCACATAAATGAAGGACCAGTCCTGAAAATGACTTTGTCCTCGATTTCTCCTGTATCCTCTACTTTAATGTGCATTTTCTGTAGCACCCAGACAGAGCTCTCTCTAGTAAGCCAATGTACTGTAAGGATGCAAAAAAAAAAAAAAGCTGTCTTTCATAAAAAAGGAAAAGACACTCCCTCTTTCCAAGCTCCTTTGAGGGACTGGCAAGGATAAAGATGGATGGTGATGAAGTAGAAGGCTAGGGGAGTACACAGAGAGGTTAATGCACATTTTGTTAATGGAACAGGATTTGTTTTACTTGATGATTCATTCAAAAGTTCAATTCATTAGTGTACCTTCACTTTACTACAGTAAAAACAAAGATAATGAATGGGCGCTTGGCAAATACATAATAACTTTAAAGTAATACCCTTTCCCTTTTAAAAGATTTGTTTTCTAAAAAAAATAAATTCGTCACTTTCTAAAAGAAAGCGAAGAATGAAAACATGTGTCACATAACTCTGCCATACAGTTGGATCTGAAGACCAGAGACCTGAAACTGAACAAGAAACAACTTTGTAATATGCTTATTTATTTATATTACCTGGTGGCCAGCCATCTGGCTTTCTGGACTCTTATGACTGTCTAGAGTGTCATTTAATTTCACCTCAATGGCTTCCATTTTTGTTGATATAGACTGAAGAGAATCTTGGTATTTCTGCTGACGTTCAAGAGCCTCATAAAGTGTACGCTGTTTTTCACTAATCTAAAAAGAAAAATTATTTGTAAAGAGAGATTAAACTTCTGTATTAAATAATGAGAAAATGCAGTGAACTAACAATATTTTAATGAAAGTTAATTTAACAAATGTCATTAAACAGAAAAAGGAAGCATACGTAGGTATAGGGTTTTTTTTTTTTAACAACATACAATTTACCACTTAGTGATTTTACCTTAGGATTTTAAAAGACATATTACTGCAGAGTTTTTTCATAAACGTTATTACAATGAAATTTATGTTGCCAAATTGTTGCAAAACAGCTCTCAATCTCAAACTATAATTAAATTGCTTTTAGCCTGTATAAATAGGAGTTTTGCTAAACTTTTATTATTACTACAACAGACATTGCATTGCATTTTTCTTATATAGGTGTGGTTTCCTGGTAGTCTTCAAAAATTAGTTATTAAGAATCTAGTTGATAAGTTTAATGATACAAAACCTATTGTTTATTTCATATAATTTCTTTTGCCATTAATCCTCCTCATAGTATATGGATTCATGATGCTGGTATTGGGTTTGCAGCTGCTTTTATTCCTAGACATCCACATGTTGGCATGAAGTCACCTATTTGGAATCTGACAAGTGCCTGAGTATTTACTAATTTCAAATAGTATATTTCCAAAGCAGTGGATAAAAAATAAAAAAAACCTTAAATATAAGGACATGAAATGAACACAAGCTAAAACATTTCAGAAAATCAACAATCTTATATTAAAAACATAGCAAGAGATACCTGGTGAATCTCTTAAAATTCACAGTACCCTTTGTTATAACTTAATTTTTTGCTATAACTTTGTTATTTCAAAGAAAGACCCCCTACCGAAGATCTTTATATCTGAGTGGCTGATATGGAAAAAGCAAAAAGACCTCCCAGTACCTTCACATATTAAACTTCATGGACTTTAGGGGTCATAATGAGATTTAAGTTTGAGAAAAAGAAAAGACTGGGTGTCAGAGCAATTGGTCTTGCTCTGTACAGTATAATCCCAACACTCATTAATAATCCAGGAGCCACATCTGGAACTGCAGCTAAAGCTCCAAATATTGCATTGTGGATTGCTCCTCCTGAATATTCCAGCTAATCAGCTATGCCTAACTATTTATTAACTGTCATTTTTGCTTTTCAAAAGTCAGTATTCTAGTATTCCATGCCCAAAAACATGGTTGGCGCTCTCCCATTTTGGCAATCTTATTCCCTTTCAGATTTTATGGAAGTATGCTAATACTTTGTTTGTAGGCAGTGCTATTTAGGATACATAAGAAATAGGACCTCTAGGGTTGAACAGATCAGGCCTGTTTTGTGACTTCTGGAATTTGAAGTTGAAAGGTTATTCAAGGCCTTGTAACTTTCTATATGCAAGTTTCCTCATAGTTCCAATGCAATCTAACTTTCAACCTAGACAATGTATCTTTGCAAGTATTTATTTTGACATAAACAGGAATCCCTATCCACATTATTGGTAATATTTGCTCCATTCTTCCTTACACCAAAAGACTTACCACATTTTTCAGGGTCTCCCAAGAACGTTGTAAATCATCCAATTTAGTACTGGAAATGGTTTCTAATCTTGATTCACAGGATTCCTGAGCAATCGGAGCGCTAGGCTGAATTTGGGATGCTTCTGTCTGCAACTGTTCAGCAGATAAGGCTTGATAATAAGCAATGTCCTATGAGCATGAGGCAAAATATTGTATTTTCAAAAGTGCTGAAACTTCAGCTTATTGTTGAATTTTGAAAACATCCTAGATTAGTACTAAGGTCTTATACTGTAGTTCCCATTTAGGGTGTTTTAACAGCATTATTTTTATTTTCTTCCCATCACTTTTGCTTGTACTTTATATGTAAAAAAAAAAAAAGACCACAACCACCACCACATACACTTTGGAACAACTTAGAAGATGGCTATTACTGATTTAAGTAAACACAGAACTGAAGAATTATAAATGTGGCATTGAAGAATTATAAATTGTACAATCTTTGATTTAACATGAATGATAAACATATAGTACTGCATCCCAGTGTTCCAGGAAACCTCATCAGTCAGACAAGAATTTACTTTAAACACTCACATGCTATTTAAAATATACATGAAGCCAATGACAGAGATAACATAAATATTTGATTTCAGATGTTACATGTATATTTACGACACCCACGTTTTTCATTACTTGCTCTGCAAATAAGATTTGTTTCCTAAACAAGTTTCTGATATAGTTTAAAGTATCACTGACAACTATTTTTTCCCTTTAAGTACTTCATAGATGTTTTAGATGTAGGCTTTGAATTATCTCAATAAAACAACCAATTTCTTTACAGATTCAGTTTCTTCACTGACTATAGGATATTTGCTTCTAAGATTATGATGGCATTTAGTTAGATCCATTCTTCCTTCCACATACATATTTTTTGTGCTACTGGCTGCCCGTCATCCCCAAAGTATGGTGGAGAAGATATTTCTTTCATCAAATGCTTCACCCATTTTTCTCCTAAGGTTTCATCATTCAAAAGCACTTTATTCCAAAACATTTCAGGTTTATCAAAGTTTATTTTGCATGTTCGAGATGATGCCTTTTATTATGCTTCTGACAATTCTCATGAATTCTCATGAAACTTAGTTTGGGACATCTGAACACCTTTTCTGCATATTTTCCTAACCTTCAAGCAAATATCCTAGTAAAAAAAATGAAGGCTGAAAAAAAAAAGATTGTATATTTCAGCAAGGTAATGTTCTGAAACATACCTGTGAAGTACTTAAAGGAAAGGTAAAGTTTTGGATTGTCCTTCACAGTCCACAAGTTGAATATTACTGAAAATCTATAGGAAGATCTCAAGTTTACAGTACATGCAAGGAGACATCAGAATCTACAATTTTCACTGTTTTACTCCATTTTATATTTCTTTTCATTGTAAAGAGAATGATACAAAATGATTCCAAAATACTTTTGATGGATACAAGGGCTGGCACCATATGTAGAGACATATGCAGATACATACTAAATGAACCTTTCTGTTGAAAAGATGCAAAAAAAAAACCCAACTGGAATCATATGAAAAGAATGGATTATTCCTGCATAATCAAAACAATGGAAAATACTGTATCTCTTTCTGCAGCAATCTAGTGAGAGAATCGACACAAAGAGACAATGAAATATTTCTATTATGTTAGCATAAAGTTGTGTTTTCTTAGCTTCTTTTACAAGTTTGATATGCTAAACTAATTTTGAAAGTGAGGATGAGTGGGGATTTCTTAATTGTAAAATAGAGGTTCTACATTTGCAAAGCATGAATGATCTATACTCAGCAGGGTTTTTTTCCTGAACAAATGAGATATTGTGCACTGAGGACCACAGATGTTTGCAGACAGCACAGATGAATGAATGCTGAGAGAGAGATACCTGATTAACAGAAGCATCAGCATTAGCCACAGGTGAAGGAGAGCGACAGGCGGGAGGAGAAGAGATCTCACTGTTGCTTCCCTCTTCCCCAGATTCCTCAGTAACTGGTGACAGAAGTGTGTGACAGCGACCAGCAGTCATCTGCCATAGGAAATGTATCCCAAAGGACAGGAAGATCATTTAGATACCAGAAAGACTTTGCAATTCACGTCTTCAAAAATATGGAGTTTCATCAGAACATAGTTTGTAAGAGTCTATGCTCCCTTCTCAAACCTGCATACCGATCAACTATAAAGAACGAGATGAACTGGGAATCTTCATACTACTTGATCTTTGAATCAAGGTAGGTTTTGGCAGGCAAAACATTTTCCATCTCTGTAGGTGCCGGTCAATACCTCTTTTATACAATATTTTTTTTTTTCTTTTTTCCTTTCCCCCCCCCTTTCTCCTCATCACTAGGTAGCAGCGAAAGTATGTTAGCAAAGGTGATGAAGGATGAATTTCTGAGGAATGTACATAACAGCTCTATTTGAAAATTAAAATACAGGTATTAATACTATCAAGAAGGAAACCACATGGGGAAAAAATACAGAGAGAAACAACTAGAACATATAGCTAAAAATAATGCAGTTTTTCTCCAGATCAACCTGCAAACTGGGGTTGTATGGGATGCTTAAGGTCCTTTTTGCAGCCCCTTATAAATTCATCAGCATAATGAAAATCGGTCATGTATTTTTGCATCCATTTATATGGATGAAGTAGTTCTAACCAATTTATGTCATCATTTCATCTACTGTTATCTTTTCTTCTGCACAAAAAAAATTAAACACAGACTCCTGTCACTGTTATGTAGGAATACTGTAAAAATCAGCTGATCGACATGTAAAGATAGGTGATTTTTACATATGATACATAAATAAATAAAAATAAATATGAAAATATAAAATAACTGAAAACAATAATCATTTAGCTCCATTCAACTCATTTAAGTGGAGCTTCAGTCATCTAACACAGTTTTTATTTTGTCACCCCTGCCCATAGTCCATCAAATTTCCCCAGCACCCATTTAAGACATCTTATATGAGGGCAAGTACGGGAGCCTAGGAACCAAATAAAACTGAAGAAATAGAAACAGTTAAGTCCTCTTTTATTGGAGTTATTATTGCGATTTCCAAAAGTATCATATAGCACCTCCCCAGTGAATGCCAGGCAAAACAGATGAGTTGAACACTAAACTATTACCATATCATCAGACATCAACTAAGACGTAGATAGGAGAAATGCCACCTATTGCTGGGCAGTGATGAAGATCTCACCAAACACTTTTAATTTTGTTCTGTAAATTTATATTTTAAATTTTAATTTTCTGATCTATGATCGTAATAAAATATTTTGATTTTAATTTAAAAGCCTAGGAAAAAATATGTTCCCCTGTTAACTGTTAATAGCTAACACGGAAGCATTTTATTCATCTATAAAATATTTTAGTTTAAACTTCTGTAACAATTTACCACTGCTGCAGATGGTTAATTTATATGTAACGTAACATTTTATTTTAAATTCTTCTTCAGTTCTGCATTTAGACATCCAATCTGCATTGGATGTACAAGCCATATTTTTTTAAAAAATGAGTTATTAGATGTATAATCTTCAACCTAACTTCCTGTTATTTAGAGTGAACGATTTGCTGTTTTTAGCGCTTATATATAGTACACATATTTTAAAAGGCTGACTTACACCCCTCCCATCTGATGGCTGACAAATTGACTGATTTCTCTTCATTTTTCTGTTCACCTTACCATTTTGCATAAACTGAGTTCATTATCTTTTACTCTACAATACTCTGACATCTCTTAAAAGCAAGTAAACAACCTAAATGATTGCAATCCTGTTTGCAGGAGTGTGAGGAAACAATACTTCAAAATAATAATCCCGACAGATAAATGCGAATTACATGGTCATTGCTTACCATCACTACGGACGGGTGAGCAGTATGCCCAGGAAGCATGTCTTCTGAATCCAACTCCTCCATTCTTTCTGAAAGCCCTTCCACCTCTGTCACTGTCAGCAGCATAGTAGCATGCTTGGCTTTCATTGTTAGCATCTTGCACTTTGAATTGAGAGATGCAATTTGCTCCTGGTAGCCTTTGATCTTCTGTGCCAGCTCCTGAGAAAACCGCAGGATCAGTAAAGGCCATAAGGAGTACAAGCTAGCAGCAATTCTGCTTCCGTTAGAAAAACCCGGCTCGCTTCTTTAAGATCAGCCAATGAAATCACAGCTCTGTGTTTCAGACGCTCCACATTAGCCACAGCAGCAGCTGAACCACAGGATGTTGATTGTGGGAAAAAGAACAAGTCAGGCTGCATCACAGGCACACTTAACCCTTTAACAGAGTCAGCTATGCAAATGAACTGTTCGCTTATCACAGGCAAGGAGATTAAGCTGGTGACAAAGACAAAGCATTTCCACAGGGGATTCTGCTCAAAACAGGGGAGGGACAGGAGGAATAATTTATGCCGTCGCCTTCCTGCAAGGCACCAAAACCAGCTGAACGTCTCCAGATACTACATAGCAGGGAAATGAGGTCATGCGATAACTGGAAATATATTTTTTTTTAAAAAAAACCTGCTGTTTTTCTTTATGAATATACAATAGTTAACAGAGCAGACAATAAAACTCAAGGCTAACAAACACTGTTACTTTATTCTTGCTGTTCTAATATGCTGGCTTTAGCAGGGGCATTTGCAAAAATAAACGTGGTTATTAAAAATACCTATTTTTTTGTAATTGCTTAAGAAGAGCAATAACAGGGACTGCATCCAGGTTTCATTTGGAATAAAACACGCACCCAAGCATATTTAAAACTAAAATCCCAATATCAAAGTCTGCCTTTCTGCAGCTCAACCTGGCTGGCACAGCAAATAAGGGTTGCAAAACAAAGCTACTGTGATATAGAAGTTGCTGCTTAACCCTTTAACTCAAGTGTTTTGGGTCAGGTTTCTAATAAGCATATATACTGAGTTAGAATACAGTATTAGCTTCAGAATGCTGTATAGAAAGTGAAAGCAAAAATAGCTGCTGATTCTTATCAAAGATTACAAAAGATGGACATACACAGAAAATTAACTAGACATGGACATTTTTCTTTCTTTACATGTGCTTTTGTAGCTAGGCTCCTAACTGGTATATAATAAACTCTATATTGCATTTATAGTTCCTAAAACGAATGTCCAAAAGATGGACAAGAATATAGTGCCATGGACAATTGCCTTCCAGTCCACTGCAACAGGTTTAGTTTCAAATGCTTTTATGAGGCAAAGCACCTGAGATAAAGCTACTATACAGGCATCAACTACTATTTCTGCCCCAAAATGCACGGATCTCAATCCATTATGATACATGAGTAGGAGAAAGAAACTCAAGATCTGAATCTTGACTTTCCTCTCTCCTCCTTTCTCTCTCTCCAAGAAAGACGAACTCAGAATGTGAAACGTTAGTAACAGAAGGGAATATATCTGTCTAAAAGATTATAAACACCATTTTAATAAAATAGTAAGATACTTAGAAACGGACTCTCGGAAAGTCTAGGACATAGTTAAACCCACTATCAAAGGGTTTAAACATATTATATGAGACCGTACACCTTATATTTCTTGAGAGGTCGTAAAGGCATGTATGCACCTAATACAGCTAGTCCTTGACTTACAACAGTTCACTTAGTGACTTTTCTAAGTTACAAAGGCACTGAAAAAAGTGACTCATGACCATTTTTCACACTTTTGACCATTGCAGCATTCCCATGGTCACGTGATTTATATTTGGATGTTTGACAACTGACTCCTTTTTATGACGTTTGCAGTGTCCTGGGATCATGTGATCACCTTTTGCAACCTTCTGACAAGCAATATCAATGGGGAAACCAGATTCACTTAATACAGGGCTTTTCAACCAGTGGTGCGGGTACCACCTGTGGTACATTGGCACCTGGCAGGTGGTACGTGACCATCCTAGAAAAGTGGTAGCAGGGAAGGGGAATGAGCTGAACTGGTAGCAGCACCGCACAAGCCTGAGCGAGAGATGGCTGGAGCGGCAGGGCTGTCAGGGCTCAGCGGAAGCGCCAGGATCAATGCCGCTTTCCAGCTGATTGGCGCTTCTTCGGGCCTGTCAGGGCTCAGTGGAAGTGCCAGGATCAGCGCCAGGCTCCAGCTGGAGCTCGGCGCTGATCCTGGTGCTTCTGCTGAGCCCTGAAGAAGCACCAATCAGCTGGAAAGCAGCACTGATCCTGGCACTTCTGCTGAGCCCAGAAGAAGCACCGATCAACTGGAATGTTGCAGCATCTCCAGGGTCTTGTGATTTACATTCAGATGCTTGGCAACTGATTCATACTTATGATGGTCAAAGTGTCCCTGGGTCATGTGAAGTGACCAAAACCTGCTGCAACCACCCAGCAGACGGGGGGGAATAAAAACCAAGCACTCCACCCGACCCCTGCTGCCAATCCTCAACAGAAATGCTCACAATAATGAAAACCTCAGACAGGAGGAAGAGTGCCGCCAAGTGGGCAGGCAGGTGTCTTGCTCGGCTGTGGCTTGGGGGGCACTTTTTTCAGTGCCATTGTAACTTCGAACAGTCACTAAGCAAACTGTTGTAAGTTGAAGACTACCTGTACTTTATCACTTTTTTCCTTTTNTCTTTCTGCTTGAGTCTTACACTTTGCAATCATTGTCTTCCCTTATATAGACAGATTTTCTAATATTTGTGGTAAAATTATTTTATCATTCTATGAATCTTTGCCTGAGAGCCTTTCAGATCCTGTATCAATTTGGGTGATAGTTTCCCAAATTTGTATAATATACTCTGGCATGTGGAATATAAAGAACTCTCCAGCAGAAGGCATGTATGCACCTAATACAGCTAGTCCTTGACTTACAACAGTTCACTTAGTGACTTTTCTAAGTTACAAAGGCACTGAAAAAAGTGACTTATGACCATTTTTCACACTTTTGACCGTTGCAGCATTCCCATGGTCACGTGATTTATATTTGGATGTTTGACAACTGACTCCCTTTTATGACGTTTTCAGTGTCCTGGGATCATGTGATCACCTTTTGCAACCTTCTGACAAGCAATATCAATGGGGAAACCAGATTCACTTAATAAACCCGTTACTAATTTAATTGCAGTGATCCACTCAACAAATATGGCAAGAAAAGTCATAAAATGGGACAAAACTCACTGAACAAATTTCTCACTTAGCAACATAGATTTGGGCCTCAATTGTGGTTGTAGGTTGAGGACTACCTGTAGACTGAATACCCTTTTGAGATGAGCTGTGAGAATGTAATCACAGCTTGATACTGCATAGTACAAATTAGTTTGTATCTCCAGATGAATAGATGTAATACTGTATAGATCATTTCTCTGTGGCATTAATAGCTGCAGTTTGTCACATCTGGATACTATCAGTGAGAAACATGGTATAGCAATAGCACCAATTGAAATCTGGATCATAAAGCCTGAATCAAACTTATGCTTTTAATAATGCTATGGATGAGAGATCACTTGATTGATACTAGAAATTGAAACTTTAATCAAATGAAGCTACAATTGAGGGATCCTTGGTGCTCTCTGAGTTTGCTTGTTTTCTTGCAGACATGTCATTACCCTAACTAGATAACATCTTAAGTGCTAGTCCTAGCACTGATGATGTTACCTAGTTAGGGTAATGAAAGGTTTGCAAAAAAACAAGCAAGCTCAGAGAGCACCAAGGATCCCTCATTTCAACCCTAAGCTACAAATATTCTCCTTCATTGGAAGCTAGAATTGAATTGATTCTACCAAAGATTGCTTTGTAACGGATCTCACAGTCTTGCTCTGAGGAGCTATGAGTTGAAAAAAAAACTATTAGACTGAATTTCTTAATGATCTATGTAAAAGGAGTGGAGGAATGATTTTAACATGGAAAATAATTCTTGATAATATCTCTTCAGTATTCAGTATTCCAGTACATATACTTTATCTAGTAAACAAGCTAAAGCAAAGTAAGATACCATCTTTGGTGATATCACATATGGTCAATTATTAAAAAAAACTTTAAATTATTGGTCACCTATTTAAAAAATGTTGGAATATACTGTTTCAAGTATGGAGCATCAATAATCAAAATATAACAAATCATAGAGTACATATAGTTCTTTTCTCAATGATTACGTCCAAATTAAAATCTACCAAAGAACTGTTTGGAAAGAATTATATATCTTACTGAGAACCATGGCCTCAACAATCTAAATATAGTATAAGCAAGTATAAGTATAGATATAGAAGTATAATCTTATTTTCCTGGATTATCCTAATGTACTCTTTCATGTATAGAGCTTAAATTGTTTTGAATACAAAGAAGATCTATAACTAAATAAGTGAAAGAAATTCTTTCCATGTAACTGGATTAATGAGAAACCAACATTGATTGTACATATATCATGTCAATCAATCTTTTATTTTTATTTAGCTCCTGGCTATATAAAGAGGTTTTTCACAAATAATGTATCCAAATAAAAAAGCTCAGTGGAGAAATTGTCAGTATGTGTACTGAGACTGATTTATAGCAATTTTGAGAGTGATTGCTTCAGCCTCCATAGAAATATCCACAATATAACCAGTTCTGAAGATGAAAATAAATTCGTAACTCTTATTGTATTGGTTAATGGCTTTGTTTCTTTCAGAATAATATGCTTTCTCTTATTCTGGTATTTTTGCCCTTCAAAAAAAGCTGTAGGCATAACCTGTTTTCTTTTTAAATATTTCCAGTTGAAACAAAGTGATTTCCTGACTTTTGTTGCCCAGCAGGTTTTTACATTTCATATTGTACCTAAAATAATTTAGTATAGTAAAAACAGAAACTAAACAGAAAACCACCACCCATCCTGAATGAAAATTTAAGAGACTGACTAGCAAACTTTCATTCCATATAATAGTTGTAAACCCGCTGCTACTCACATGAAAAAGAATGTAATATAAATGCACATAGTTATAGGACTAATTTGAAATGATAATGAACTCTGAGGTATATATGGCTCAGCTCAGTCTGAATGTATGTTTTTTTCCTCCTTTGAGAGTTTTCATTGTTTCATCCCTTTTAATTTTTAATACATAAAAATAGTTTTAAAATAATACATTAGCTTGTAAGAGCAGTAGGAAAAAAAAATCCTAAAATGATTCAGAACCAAATGTTCACATTTTAGAAATATTACTTTGCTTTAGCCATTAGTCTGATGGTGTTTTCATTGCAAATACTACTACTACTACTACTACTACTACTACTACTACTACTACTACTAAGAATAATAATGATAATAATAATGATAATAATAATAATAATAATGATAATAATAATAATAATAATAACAACCAATAATAATAGACCAATAAATCCATTATGACACATTATATAATTTGCTCTGTGTCATAAAGTTGTTTCTCTGAAAGCATACCTAATAACCCCAAAGACAATTAAAAGTGAGTAGGATATAACTCTCAGGATCTAAAATATAAAGTCTAGAAGATGATCACCAAAAATGGTCTCAGATGAATGGAGCTATAATAGCTATATTAAGAGCTGTTACCAATTTTAACTACCTATTGTGAGGAAAAAAGACAAAATTATGAGATATTTTCTTTCCTCAGCTCTGTTATAATAAAGGATCATAGGAAAGCAAAGTGATTTTTAGCATTTAAACAACAAACGTCAGCCTTGGATCTCAGTTGTAATACCTCGTGGCATGAAATCTGGGCTTCCAATTCTTGGATGTTACTTGTAGATATGGGCTTCTCTTGAATCTCGTGATGGGCTTTTTCTATCATTTGCTGTAGATGTTTCATCTCTTGTTCATACTGCTCATACTGCACTACTGCTTCCTAGAGAGAAAGAACAGATAATTGAGCCTGTAGAATAAGATAACTACTTCATTAACTTAGCGTCATCATTACAATCATCACCTAAAATGAGGAGGGCAAAGTTGCAATCTTCTAGTAGGATTTATTTCTAAGTAGATATGTATTACACCACAGATAGTCCACAGCGTATGACCACAATTAAGCCCAAAATTCCCATTGCTGACCAAGACAGTTAAGTGAGTTTTGCCCCATTTTACGACCTTTCATGCCACAGCTGTTAAGCGGAGCACTTCAGTTGTTAAGTTAGTAACACGGTTGGTTAAGAGAATCTGGCTTCCCTACTGACTTTGCTTGTCAGAAAGTTGCACATGATCACATGACCCCAGAACACCACAATCATCATAAATACATGTCAGTTGCCAAGTGCTTGAATTTTGATCACATGACCACAAGGATGCTGCAACGATCACGAGAAAACGGTCACAAGTCACTTTTTTCAGTGCTTGTGTAACTCTGAATGGTCACTAAATGAATGATTGTAAGTCGAGGACTACCTATATACTACACTGAATAAATGTGACCAAAAGTAAACTCCTTGCAAGATTTTCTCACTTCAGTTTCATCTCAAATCACTATATATTTTTTCTCTGCTTATGATTCTTAGCTTAGCTCCCCTCACCTTCACATAATGATATATGTTCACGGAAAATCTAGGTCTGGTTCATCCATCATCATCATTCACATGAGACTAACATGCAACTAGCAACAACCTATACATTCCTACTTTCAAACACACTCATAACAACTTGGATGACACCAATTCATACTTTTCACATACATTTTAGCTCTTTCATTCATCATTAAACCCCCTACAGCTTTCCTTCTGTAAATTCTTCCAATGGAAAGTGTATCACAGCAACGTATTAGTTTGAGTCTTATGTTAATATACACTTGCCTGCATTATATTGCACTGCTGGATAGCTGTGTGCTGTAGATGACTGGCATCCTCCTGCAGCCTAAGAGCTGCGTGACATATCGGTAGAGTAGTGAGAACTTCTTCAGGGATCCGTAAAGCACTCTGACAAGCCTGGACTGCATGAACCTTTGGCTTCAATGATTCCATTTCCAAAAGCAAATGCTAGAAACATTGAGCATACATAAGCAACGCTACTATGTGTGTTCTGCAAAACTGAGCTAAAAATGAATATAATTATTAATTCTAGGTCTTAAATGTTCAAATTGAATTTTACTGTAGAACATTTTAAAATGATAATGAATGGGATACTAGGCCTAGGAAATATGGTAATCCCAAAGATTCAAAGCAGTTGGAAGTTAAGCTTTAATAAATGTATCTATTTGTTAGTGGTTTCAGTTCAACATGAGACTAGAAGTTAAAGTACAGGTAGTCCTCATTTAATGACTGCCTCACAAAGTAACTGTTCACATTTAGGACAGTAATGAAACAGTAATTAATACCCACATTTACCACCTTTGCAGGTCTGCAAAGCAAAGAAAAGCTGAAGTAAAAAAATTATGATGATTCACTTAGTTACCATTTTGCTTAATGAAGTACACAACTACTCAGTCCCAATTGTGGTCACTAAATGAGGATTGCCTGTATTCTGAAATACATACTTACAAAATCACTGTGAACTAAGATAAACTTAGAAAGCCATTTGTGAATATAACAAATACCACAAAGGCCATTGCTGAAGTTAACATTCCCTTCTCTTAGCTTTTCCAGCACCCAACTGGAAGTGGACAACTAGATGGGTTAACTCCACTGCCCAATATCAGGATGGCTCTTATTATTAGCTTCATCCTAGAAATGAAGGAAGGTTCCCAGTCTTAAAGTAACCCAAGAATTAATACTTCACAACTGTGTTCTGCAAGTAGTATCTCCTTGGTATGATCGGTTTACCTGTCGGTGAGAAAGTTGTTCTTTCAGACTCAAACGACCAATTTCTGGAGATGTCAGAGTGGCTTGAGCTTGCTCTAAAGCTATATGAAGAGCTTTCAACTCTGTTTCAAATTTCTTCATATCCTATAAACATAAAATGTGTAGCGGAAAACATGAGTTTAAAGCATAATCAGAAAACATGATTTCAGGCATCTTAATGTTTTATGGGTGACATATAGATATCTACATAATTTGTGGCCTTGCTTGGGGAGCCCAGAGGCGAGCATAGCTATGGGAATGGAGAGCACCTTGAATCTTTCCTTCATCTTTCAATTAATTTTTAAGAATGTTTTTAATCAACTTTTGCCCCTTTTTAAATGTTAACTTTTATATCCTAATTTTACGTTTTAATATTTTATTGTACACCCCCTGGAGTCCCTCACGGAGAGAGATGGGTATTCCAAAATGTGATAAGTAAATAAAAATTAATAAATTTGAAAAAATTAATTACAATAAAAAATCAATAGAATACATTCTTTAAAATAAAAATGAATAGCTACATCAAAATGAACTATATTAGCATTGTGCTTTGCTAATACACTCCACAGATGATGTATATATAAAGTGCTTTCCACATACTTTGGCTGCATCCTGAATATTTTGTAGCCGCTGTTTGATAGCCTGTTGTAAATCCTCAGTCTGTCTGCGAAGATCTGACACTTGCTGAGACATGGCTTCAGTGAAATACACACTTGCCAAGTATTCTGCTTTTTCATTCATAGTTTCAAGATCCCTAGGAAGCTCACCAGCCTCTTCAAACATGGCCTAAATTGTATAAAATAAATGATGTTTTACTCTTCCAGTTGCAACTGAACTAAACTTTAGGCTTAAAATTATTGCAATTATTCATTTTTTAAATCAGTCATAGGATAAAAATAAAAAAAAATAGCAGCTATAACTTTGGTGAAATATCAATTGTATTTTAGAAATACATTTTTAATTTCTGCTAATATGAAAGGTTTCATTAGAGAAATGAAATTGCACAATCCCTTTATTTAATGTTCCCTGTCATCACACTTTGATACACTTATCTAGAATCACTCCATTACCTGAAAAGATGTTAAGAGGAAATTTGTAGGCCTGAACTCCAGGCAGATTCAGCTAAGTAAATTAGCAACTTGGAATTTCCAGGGCATGATGAGCCTGATCTCATACAAAGCTTCTCAGTAGCTTTTCATTCATCTTTGCAAATACTCATTATTCCTATTAAACTACTGTAGGTAGACTACTTGCAGTCTGTGATCAAGGGTGTATGAGGTATCTCACTTCCCTTACTAGGCCAATCATTCTCTAGAAGAGGTCCAATCACCCAGTCTTCAGAAGAGAATAATAAGAATGGCTTGAACATATGATTTGGGGGATGTCTATCCTTGTGTGTTTTATTGAAATCTACTGGATAGATTTTGGAAACAATTTCTACATGAGGTTGCATTGCCTCAGACAGATTTGTTCTGCAACCTGTGGGCTCTCCTGAACTCACAACTCCTGCTCAAACAGCTGATGCCAATTGTAGCTAACTGGGCCTTTGTAATGCTCTACATGGAGTTGCCCCTGAAGAATAACTGGAAACTTCAACTGGTGCAAAATGCAGTGGCGTGGGTAGTTACGTATGGCTAAAGAATAGCACACATTGTTTGCTCTGCTCTGCAAGTGCATTGGTTGCCAGTTTGCTTCTGTGTCCAGTTCAAGATGTTGGTTTTGATCTTTAAAACCCTTTGTGGCATATAGCTGGGATATTTGAGGGACTGCCTCTCCTCAATTATATCCGCTCTTCTTATAAGATATTACCAAAAGGGTATGCTGGGGGGAGGGTCCAATTTGCTAAGGAGCTGCATTTGGCAGGATTCAGAAGGTGGGCCTTTTCTACCAAAGTGCCTACCTTATGAAACATCTCCTCTCCTACAGAAGGCTGACCCCATTCCTGTCGATTTTCTGGAAGTCCTTCAAAATCTGGTTATGGCATCAGCCTGAGGGCCCCAGGAAACATGTAAGTTGCTGAGGAAGCTCCTTTGTTGTTGACATATGCTGCCCTTTCTTAGACTTTAATTTACAATTAATTTTTTTCTGGATAATACACACACACACACACACACAGTATATATACTCTCCATATACTTTCTCTCTGTGTGTCTCTGTGTGTCTCTGTGTTATATTTTGCAGGTTGTTTGCTTTCTGCCCAGAGTTACTTTTTCATGAGATGTAAATTTGATGAATAAATACATTCCCAAGACATTAAAAAAAATCAGCCTTAAAGGTTTGTAATTCAAGAAAGCTAAACCATTTTACATTAATATCTATACGTTAGGACATAAATTTCACTGATCTTTGGTGCCAAAGAAAATAAATCTCACTTTCATTAAGAGGTGCAGTAAAAAATACTATAGTTTGGGATTGGAAACTTCTGCTTATGGCAATTCTTGTGTTTATTGCTATTAGTAAGAAAAAGAAAGGTTCTGTGTCTATTATTACCTGATGAGACATAAATTGATTGCGAAGTATAGTAGCAGAGTTCCACATTATGTTGCCATGTAATAAAATGTTCGCTTTTTCAATCCATTTTAGTATGAATTCTAGCATTTCATTATATTCATCTAAATGAGAAACAGCCTGCAAAAAAACCAAGAAATTTCAATACATTTGAAGAACAAATGTACACAGAACTTAGATCTGCCTTAATGTAATTGCTCACTCAGTTCAGTTCTTTAAGTTTTTTAATATTTACATTCCTTGAGTAAAGTATTATTCTACTAAACCACTCACATTAAAATTCATTCATCGAACATATGCATGTTATGCACGTGTTTTAAACAATTATACTTCAAGTGTTCATATCTGGGACACACAAAACATTGACACATTGTCTGAATGCATTCACAAACATGTACATACTGTATCCCTTGCTTATTTTGCACCCTATAGAAAAATAGGTATGGCAGTTGTAAGAGAAAGTCATGAGTTCCTATAAATAAGACTAGTTGCATTTCTGCAATTTCTGTCTTTTTTATACTGTGCTTGGTATACTGAATCTGTTGCTCTCGTTGTAGTACTATGTGAGGTTGCAAGATTTCAATTTCAACTTCTTTAAGGAAATAATAATACTAATGACTGAACACATTCTCTATAGCAATTCACCGGAACATCTGTAAAAGTTATCATGTGCTTGTAATGAAAAATTGGTGGATCATATAGCTGAAAAATAATAAAAAATGGGAAGGTTAAAATAACGCGGGTTTTCCAAATATAAACTACTGTATTGATAGACTTGGCTCATAACATGCTAGATTTAACTCTGGTTGAAAAGAAGAAAATGTGGATAATTTATGTGGCAAAACCAGGGGATAGTAAAATAGAAGTCAAAGAATTGAAGAAGATCACAAAGTACCAAGATCTGAAAAACGAAGCTGAAAGATTGTGACATAAACCCAGTTGCGGTGGTTCCAGTGATTATGGGAACACTGGATACCATGCCAAAAAATCCAGGGTGACACTTAGAAAATCTATGCATTTTCATCTGTCAATTACAAAAAGCCACACTGCTTGGACCCACACATATACTACACAAATACATTATGATATCCTATGTCAGTGATGGCGGCTGGTTGAAGAGGTTGCCATCTCCGGGGGCTATGAGTGCCACCTCCGGCACACGTGCCATAGGTTCGCCACCACTGTCCTAGGTTCTTGGGAAGAACTCAGTGCATATAAAAGCCAATACCAGCTAAAGAACTGGCAGCTGTGTTTTCACATTGCTATGTATAACAATAATTACAATAATTTCTGGTAATTCAGATATTTGGTAACTTATTTGCATTAAGGACTGGCTTTTTTTTTTAAAAAAGAAAGAAAATAAAAGTAGAATTGGGAAACTGAGCTCTGTAAAAGCAGCATGGTATATCATTTACAGAACTTAAGTCCTACACAAAGACTTTGCTCTTACTTAACAGAACATTCTCTGAATGATAAAACTTCAGAACATATCAGTCCAATATGATGCCATACCTGATTTAGCTTTGATGCCCTGTATTCCGCTTCCCTAATTATTTGTTGGTGGAATTCTGTCAGTTTATTAATTTTGCCAGCCAGCTGTTTACCTAGCTGAGGGTTCTGCTCTGCAAAGCTTTGGACAGCTGCCTCAAGTTCCAGAAGCTTTATGTTACAGCTGTCTAATTCTTCATCCAGATTCTGTAGTAAAGGAGAATATTTTAGTCATAAGATGAATTGGCGAAAAGTTATTTTTATTCAGAATTGATGCTACCTTTACATTTTTTCATGGTTTTTATTTTGTCAAGGAGCTCAATTTTTTTTTTAAAAAAATCACACATGGCAAAAGGATAAACATGATACATTATTGACACCTAGAGTCCTTTTATAGCTCAAGAATGCAAAGGTGCTTAGCAACTAGCTTGCAATTATATCACGCATCCCATGTTCATGGGATCACCATTTGCAACCTTCTGACAAGCAAAGTCAGTGGGGAAGCAAGCAGGAAGTCACAAATGGTGATCATGTGGCATTACACCTAATGACTGCATTGGATTCATCTAACAAAGGCTGCTGGGATTGCCGTTGTAAGTCAGTGCATTCATGTAATGTCAACTTTATGATTGTTTCACTTAGCAATAGAGTTCCCAATCTAAACTACCATTGTTTACCAAAGAGTAGCTGTGCTACTACACACATTCAGTTGTTCCAACAGGTGATGAAGCATCCTCATATCAATCCATCATTATCAAAACTATTTTATACTAGACTACCTCAGAAAGTTGTAGTTTCATGATACTGTGGTGCTGAAGACTGCTCTCTCCCCCTTTTTTTTTTTTGATAAAAATGCACTCTCAATATTTCAGTCAGAATTCATAGAAAAAGGCATAATCTTAGCTCTGATTCCATCAAATTCTTAGATAAGGAAAATTAGGTTTTAAACAAAATATTTTACCCTTTGATCTCTTTTAGCTTGTGTGATATTATTAGTCTTCTCTTTCAATTTCAGTTGAATTGAATCAAGCTCTTTGGCCACGTCTTGAATTTTGTGGTTAAATTCTTGATTTAATGTTTTGTGCTGCTGAGCTTCTTTTACTTTGGCTTCAATCTGCCAAATTAAAAAAAATAAGTTAAATGAAGTAAAGAAACAAGTTTTATAGTGCATATATCAAAGAAAATGTGATGATATTTCTTAGATGAGAAAAATTACATTACTGGAACATTTTGATAAGAGTGCAAACAGTCGTTATAATAATGAATACAAGACATTAGAGTTTAGAGATAAATTGTTTTTTTCTACTCTATTAGGAATAATAACTTATTAATACCCCACACTGAAGAGAGATTCTTTTTTTAGTACAGGATAAACAAAAAAACCCTATGGAAGTTTATTTTAATATATGACTACTACTACGATGGCAAAATTACTATATGCTATTATATATACTATTATATACTGTGGACCTCATCTATCAAGGAATTCTGCTGGTGGGATCCAGGAGAAGAACATTTTCTGCTGTGGCTTCTGCCCTTTGGAACACTGTGCCCCCTGAGGTAAGATCCATACCCAACCTTTTGGCCTTCCAAAAGGGCCTGAAGACCTTGCTTTGCCAACTGGCCTGGAGCCCCAATGGGGGTACGTTATTCTGGAGGTGGTTCAGGAACTAAGATAAGATCCCACCTCTTTTCCCCATGTGCATCTTTCTCCCTTCCTTCCCATCTTATAAATTTTCAGATAATTTAATGTTATTATGTGTTGTTTTAATGTTTTTTATTTGTTTTTAATGATTGTAAGCCACCTAGAGTCACCTCCAGGTTAGATAGGTTGCATGTAAGATAAATAAGTAAGTAAGTAAGTAAATGAATGAATGAATGAATAAATAAAATATGTACAAAGATAGAAAGATTCAACATTACCCACCATGGAAGAATGATTGGTGAAAACTGACAGAACCTGTTGGACAAGTGACTTCTTTGATTACAGAAAGGACAATATCTACATTTACTGGTGTCTGGAAATTCCTTATGAATATTTTGCATAAAAATGAAGAAAATGAATTTATGATTTATGATTTTGATGATTAGACAGCACAGATTATAGACAGAAGAGAGTTGTGATGTAACTTTCTAGAGAGTAAGAGGTTAAAATATAATTGTACTTGTAATTGCTGTGAAGACTATCAGAAGCTACTTTTTTATACTTTCATATTGTTATTTATCTTTCTTTCCTATTTTCTTCTACTTTTTATTGTATTTTTTGCTTTTTCTGTTATTTCTCTTTTCCATTTTCTCTGTTCTATTTTAGTTTGCTGTTAATAATAAAAGATATATATAAAAGATTTAATAAAAGTTATATATAAAAGATTTTCTGTGAACATAGAAATTCTATGGAATATATTATTTTATGAAGGATAACTTTCTACAGTATTTTAACAATACTAGCCCTGTGAGAGAGGTTGAACTAGTATCCAAAGTCACCCAGTAAGGTTCAGTAGCTAAGAATGGATCTGAAGCTATACCTTCTTGAACTAAACTACTTCTAACAGACATGAACAATTTTCTTAAAGGTATTTCTAGATATAGGAAAAGGGAGCTGTGCTATCTCTTCCTTCCTCTCCATATGATCCATGGCTGTGCATTCTGGTATGTATGTATGTATGTATGTATGTATGTATGTATGTATGCATGCATAGTGATGGTGGGTCTAAGCAAACTACAGAGCAGTACAGTTAATTTTATATACAAAAAGTATGCAAAATCTTCAGTTTCCAGGAAATACGTACTAAAGAGGGAGAGAGCTTTACCGAGAATTAACATGGATCTCTACCATATTTATGGTTGCCCTGGAATAGTGGGGAGTAGATGATGGTTATGTGGTGTTAGGTGATTTTGTTACTTTTGCATGCATTAATTTACTGCTACGGCTTGGCTCAGTGACCCTTGTGGGATTTTAGCATTGAAACCGATTGTAGAATTGTCATACTAAATAATTTTTACCTGCTCATGCATATTTACTAGTGCCAAGCCTGCTTCTGCTAACTGAAGAGACAGCTCAGAAGGTAAAATGGTATAAAGTCCCAAGTATTTATTCTGCTGCTGTTCAGCCATTTTCTCAACTGCTTGACGGTGCAGAGTGGCTTCATTCAGGAGTATCTAAAGTATATGGAGGACAAAAAAAGAAATATACTATGCAGTTTGTTTCACATTAAATCTGGCATCAAGATTAATTTTGATGCAGTTACAAAGTACTTTTATTGGCTGTAACTGTGTTCAGATCACCATATAATCTTTGTGTTTTACAAACTACTGTGTGGATTTTGCACTAATATTTATGCATAGTAATAGGTTCTCATTGGGTTAGTCACAATAGGAGACTAGAGCATCCTGTGATTGTTATAGAAATAAAACTACAAAATAAATAGAAATTGTTGTGCCAGAATAATGAAATGCATTATCAATTATCTCCATTATTAAAATAGTTCTTTAGGTGAATTATTAATTTTGAGGTACGTTCTAAGACATAGTTACAAGTTTTAGTATATGTGCTGCTGAAGTGAGCATATGTTTATCGGAACATATTGTAGCATTCTACAGATATACACACATCACTTTCACATATTCACAGCTTGAACTTGTATTAAATAATTGGTATATGTTTGACATACCTGAAGTTTTTCAAGTTGAGTATCGCTTTCTATCGTAGGATTTAATAAATATTCTCTGCCTTCCTGAATCCAAATTTTTACTTTATTAATATCTTTTTCTACTTCTTCACGTTCCTTTAATTCTTGTTTAACCATTTTCTCACTTTTTTTCACCTTCTGTTGCATGCTTTAAAAATGTTTAAAGGTTAGTTCAAATATTTCATCCTATATAATATCTGAAAACATTACTGTTATCAACATTACTGCTATCGACAAAACAGAAAATGTGTAACAGGGATGAATTTTTATTTTAGAGCTGTAATACAACAACTGTTATTACTGCTATTGTTATTTAACAGGCAAGATTATATTACTAAGTTTCAACCATTGCTTTTTTCCCATCAAAATTATTCTAGATTCTACGTTATTTGGCAAATGGGCCTGAGGTAAGTATGGGGGACAGTAAAGTCAAAATTGGTAGTTTTCTCCCTTTGCAATAGCTTCTTGTCACTTTATTGCAAGGAGCAGATTGCCAAGCAAAGGACAAGCTCAAGTAACCACTTGTACAGGACTTTTGAATAACTCTCACATTCAGCAATAGTGGAAAAATACAGCTATGGTCTGGTACCCATATTTCCACACTGAGATAAACCCAAGGTTATGCAAGCACATTTATGTAGTCAGAAGAGTTTTTTTTTCTTCTTTTTCCCTCCCTGCAGCACTGCCTGCCAACTCTGCTTCGGAGAATTTGCCGAAATTCTAAAGCAGATTTGTGGGTGTCTCCTAGAAGTTGTAGAATGGAGCATGACATCAATACTGTGTGTTCCATTATTCTGCCTGTTCTGCTATAAGGAGAACGCAGAAATATAAAATGTTTTCTTACTTATGGCATCTGTCTTGCATTGCTTTGATTTCTTGCATGATGGGCATTTGTTCCTGGGAGCTAGGTGTTATTTCTATATCTTGGAGCAAGCTAAAAGAATGCTGTTTCAGGAGGCCCAAGGATGATAGTTGCTGTTCAAGCTCTAGAATGAAATTACTGTGATAATCTAGAAGATCCAGAAGTTCATTCTTTGAAGCTTTTTCGACTGAGCCTTCTGGTAAGCGTTCATGCAGCTGATCAAGAGTCTCTGTTGCTTTTTGCATCTAAAGATAATAATTTAAAACAAAAAACCCAATCTATTATTTTTT
>NW_015386244.1:313023-315672 GCF_001527695.2 Protobothrops mucrosquamatus | reverse complement strand
GGAGGCCCAAGGATGATAGTTGCTGTTCAAGCTCTAGAATGAAATTACTGTGATAATCTAGAAGATCCAGAAGTTCATTCTTTGAAGCTTTTTCGACTGAGCCTTCTGGTAAGCGTTCATGCAGCTGATCAAGAGTCTCTGTTGCTTTTTGCATCTAAAGATAATAATTTAAAACAAAAAACCCAATCTATTATTTTTTAAAAAAGGTATAATAACTACACATGCGCACACGCACATGTATAGTATATGTAACATTATAATCTATAATATTCTCAAATTCAATATCCACATGTTATGCACCAACAAAACTGGGTCTGTCATGAACCATCTTGGCCTCATTGAATATGCCTTTACAATACAGATGGGATTCCAAAATCTTCATTAATTTTCTTTGGAGAGGATAGTATAACTTTAAGATAAAGAATCTAAGGCAAAGCTAGAATGTGATGGGATCTGAGCAGTTTGCCTTTTGATAAATTAATGGTTTTATAGTGTAGCAGGAAGATTGCATGGAAACACTGATAGTATCTATTACTAAATATACTTATAAATATATACTTATTATTAAAGTTACTTACAACTTACAATGGACACCTTTGTTGATTAGAAGGTTGGGTTATAGGAAAGCATATATTTTTTAAAAAAATAATAATCTTACAGGCAATGCTGTACTTAGACATTAAATATGTTTCAATACATTTCTCAATGTCTTCCAGTTGTCTAGACAACTCTTTCTTTCCACAAAACTCTAGAGAGTTCCATAAGGGATGGTGACTGAAAATTCCATGATAGGATGCAAAAGATTCAACTAATCATATGGACGTTCTGAAATTAAGTTTCGTTAGTTCCGAGAGTCTTACCTATTAAGTGGAATTTACCACTCATTTCTTTGTTTCCTAGTCTTTCAATGTACCATTTGGACTCAAAACAATTGATGCTTTACAATAGCAGAAAGTATTTCTGCTAAAACTAATCTTAGTTTTAGTCTAGTGTACTAATCTTACCTTCCTTCTGCATACCTCTATACAAACAGTTTGAATGTTAACATTATGAATGCAATGTACAGATATGATGCATTAACGGCTACTAGGAATATTTACAGACATTGACTAAACTTTATCCTTATACCTTATCATTAAATACATTCCATTTCTGCACTGATTCTTCCAAAATCCTTTCTTGCTCTTGGGCAATGCTTCTGAGTCTGGTCCACCGCTGCCAGACAGTTGTCATAGACCGACTTATGGTTCCCTTACTGGCTATGTTGCCTGTTTTCTCCAGGAGGGATGCCTTTTCCTCCAGTGAAGTGATTGTCTCATGAAAAGAGTTTACTGTAGAGACCAGAGACTGAAAAAAGCAGAGGCAATTATCTTTCCTGTTTCACAACAGGAAAATTGCTTAAAATTTCAAGCAAATGTTTGTGCATTATAGCAGAATCAAAACAAATACTGTATATCCTTTGCTACGATATTACAATTCCTCTTTCTATTAGACATATTTACATTTAAAATTTATACTAGCAAGATCTAAGTTTTACTATACACAGAAGGATCCATTGTTTTTATATGTGTGTATTAATAGATGAGTAGATATAGATGAATCAACACAGATGTGCAAATGTGTTTGTGTGTATTCATATTGCAATGTAATACGTATTATTCAATGCTCATCTTATAAATGATTCAGTTTAAATAGTAATTTAATAGTAATTTCATTGTATAGTGTTCAAAATATTACATATTTTGGACTACAAGCATGTATGAAACAATATTCTTTGCAACTGTGAAAGAGCAGAGCAATTGTGAAAGAATATATTTGATTTTAAAATAAAATCAGTACTGAAATAAAATAAAATTTTTGCCTAAAAATAAAATTCTGATATTGAGAAATGCAGAATGTAATCAATTCTGAGTATTTTTGTTAGCTTATCTTTTGTTTAGAATCATCCCTTAGAGAGCAGCCCTTTTTTATATCACAAACCCAGTACCCAAATGTTTGTGATTTAACTAGAAAAAAATGACTTTTAAAACTTTTACCTTATGTGATATTAATTTTTCCTCTGCTTCCAGTTGAGAAAAAGTTTTAGCTACAGAAAATTCAGATAATTTCTTTTCAGTCTCATTCATCAAGTCAATGATGTGTTGTCTTGCTATTTGGTATTCTTGCCACTGAGAAGCACACCTTGGAAAATTAAATATAATAAAAAAGTCATAATTTAGACAAAATATTATTCAAGAATGCATTGCAGATAAATAAATAAAAATAAAATATTTTGTTGTTGCTAACAAATATTCTTTGGTGTTAAATTAAAAGGCCAACATTTTAACAGAATCTTTAAATGGTTTAATTTGATGGAGGAAATTTAACAATGTGATATTTTGCCATGATGGGTCTCTAACTGAGACTATTGGTGGGGAGAGAGAGAGGGAGAGAGAGGGGGAGAGAGAGGGAGAGAGAGGAACATGGATATGAAAGAAGGGGCGCTCCCCCCCCCGCGCCAGAGATACCTAGGGGATGGCAAGACACATCTAGGGGTGAGACTGGCGTAATGGGCTCCGTGACACACCCCGCATCTCCACGCCGGAGGAAGGATAGGGAGAGAAAGAGGACTAGCGATCGGATGTGGGGGGAGGAAGGATTGAATGAGAG
>NW_015386244.1:258019-311942 GCF_001527695.2 Protobothrops mucrosquamatus | reverse complement strand
CTTGTGACCAAAAACAAAACTGGGTTAATCTGCAAGAAGTGCAACTAGTAAGAGATCTCCCAAAAATAATTTATAAAGAAGCTCATGGAGCCATTCTCCCTTTTCCCCACTGAATTACCTCATTTTATTCTACTGTATCATTTTTTAAGGCAACACATTGCAATTGTTTACTGGATCATTTATTTAACACAGCATTTTATCAATGAATCGAGGTTGGGGAAGAACATATAACAAGGTTTTGTGAATTCTCACTAAGCCCTTTATCAGTAGTGGCCATAGGAAGATTTCAGTATTTTCTTCCTTTTAATAAAACAATGTGTTGATCATCTGTGTGGCCAGACTTTGTCTCTAGAGACTAATTACAGTGTACTGTCCATGTATATGTTGTGTGTGTGTGTGTGTGTGTGTGTGTGTGTGTGTGTGTAAGCAGGCATGTGCTTGTATATGTCTGTGAAGGTTCGATCGAGATAGGTTTGTAGGTGTTACTTCTGTGCGCATTGAGAAGCACAGGGCTGAAATAGAATGAATAAAAAGGTACCTTTGTAATAATTCTTTCTGACATGTTTCTTCTTGTTCTATTTCCATGCTCTTATCTTCTAAAGCCCTCACTTTCTGCTCCAGATCTTCTTTTCTGAGGTTCTGAATGAATGGCTCCATGTCAGACACAAGCATCTTTACTTCTTTCAAATGGAGTCGGAACTGTTTTTCAGTATTAAAAAATTCTGTATGGTCTCTTAGGTTTTCTTCTGAATGCTCTGTGTCGAGGCCATTTTGTGCAAATTGGAGCAATATCTGAGCATCTTCAAGCCAGTTGTTAGCAGTCTGGGAAACTTGGTAGTATCTTTGGCAAAGACTATATAATTTAGTCAAATTTTCCTGAAAACAAAACAAAATAATACAATGCAAAAAACATATATGAATAACAACAACAACAATCCTAATTCAGGATATACAAACTGGAATTCTACAATCAGCAAATTATTCCAGAACACTGTACCTGAGGATATTGTGCTGCATTTCATGAAGGGAATGTTTATTTAATTTTATGTGTACCTATCTGCTGATTCAATAAACAAACCCATTAATATTCCAAAGGATGTTTTAAGAACCTGGAAAAGTCCATGGGTATCTAAAACCACAAGGTAGAAACATTCAAACAAATTTCCTTTTCTCCTATAAGTAATTAAAAGCTTTCTTGATGTCCTAAATCAAGGATGTAATCCTAGAGCATATAACCTATGAAACAAATTTGTAATCAAATTATTTGCCTGGTATGGACATTTATTCCACAGTGAAAACCGGGATAACAAGATATTAAGATGATATCTCAGGAATCTTTTGGCAAGAATTTTCAGAAATGCAATTTCTGAAATTGTCATATTTCACATAGTAGAGATGTCATTATGTCCTCTGATTAAAAAAAGGCCTACTGTATGTGTAACAAATATTTATGTGAATTATGAGAACAGGATTTCCTGCTTGAGCAGGGGGTTGGACTAGAAGACCTCCAAGGTTCCTTCCAATTCTGCTATTTTCTAGGTTTAAGGTGCAGAATTAGAGCAACAACTTGATGCAGTTTTAATCTTTATGTCATCTTTTTTGCTTTAGATCAGTGGTTCTCAACCTTTTTAATGCCGCGACCCCAACCGGTCGTAAGTCGAGGACTAAACCGGCCGTAAGTCGAGGACTAAACCGGTCGTACGTTGAGGACTAAACCGGTCGTAAGTCGAGGACTACCCAGCCGGTCGTAAGTCGAGGACTTTCCCTGCCCGGGAGCGCCACGCATGCGTGGTTCCGCCCCCTGCGCCGGCCGAGGCGTAGCTGGCAAGCGGCAGAGATGGAGCAGGCCGACCACCAGCTGGCCCAGCCCAAGGGAGGTAAGGCACCCGCCGGAAAAGGGAAAAAAAATGGCGGACAGCCTTGCTTGGCGACCCCCATGAAATGGTCGATCGACCCCCAAATGGGGTCCCGACCCACAAGTTGAGAACCACTGCTTTAGATTATAATGAAGATCCGGCACCTATAGATCATTGAAATGCAGCCTGAACAGATTTGTATTCCATATCCATTATACTGTGGTAAATAATTAACAATAGGATTGCAGGACATACTGACCTGCCTCTTTTGTATTGCTTCCTGGACTTCACTGTTGAGTTTAGAGAGCTCAGTAAGGCTGTTTTCCAAGTCTACGGGAACCAGTTCTTTGGCTTTCATATATTTCTCTTTTTCTTTATTGCTTAGTGCTCTCATTATCCTTAGGCTAGATTGTACTTCTTCCTGTTGGATCTGAACTTTGCGAATCTCTTCTTGAATGCTATTCAGTTTTACATCCATGTTTAATGGTTCGTTCAGGTCTGCTTTGATCTGTTGCAGCCAATCCAGGGAGTGAGAGATTTCAGTTTGAAAATCTATGCTCTCTACCAGCCTGTTTTCACACTCCACCACTTTATCCCCAATGGCAGTGTGCAATACCTTCATCATTTCCTGCCAAATTCGCACTTGATGATCAGCTCCTTCGTGAACAGATGGGTCAATCTGGGAAGAAAGCCCTTCAAGATGTTCAGCAATGTGTTTCAAAAGGATCCCAGAATCCTGAAGACTACCAGCTAAGAAATGGTACATTTTTAGCTTTTGCTCAGCTGGAAGGGTTTCTTCATTCACTTCTGCTTCTTTTTCTTTTATGGAATTTAGTTTCGTCCCAAGCTGCTTACACATTTCTTCATGTTCCTGATAAGTCACCATCATGTCTTCTAGTTGGTTAATTTTCTGTTCTATCTGCCGTTTTAATTTGTGATACAGCGTAGCAAGCGTTAACATCTCTTCTGGTAGCCACGGCTGCCCAGTGCTTCGAAAAGCTTCCTTCTTCTGATTTAATTCATCTACTGCACTGCCAAGGCTTATGACTTCACTTAGGACATTTTTGTAATCTTCCAGAAGTGACACAACTTCTCTAGCTGTAAGAGTAGAGGGGGTTTTACGCAAATTTACAAGCTGATCTTCCAGTTCAGACAATGCCCTTGTTGTCAGTTCAATTAATGATGCATATTCTTTACGGGCTGTAATTGCTTCTTGGACTTTGCAGAACTTATCTTTAGCCAAAGCAATGATCATATTAAATTGTTGAGGCAAGGCACTGAGTTTTTCCTCAAGGTAGGAACGATCCATTTCATTAAGGGATGGTAAAATTTCCTGGCCATCTTTTTGAACTATCAGTAAAAGGTTTTCATATTCAGGAAACTGTTCAAGAATCTGCTGATACTTAGCTAATTGAGAATAAAGTTCTGTATTACTATTCATTAAATTGATTTCTGGGAATGAAACAATATCACATTGTTTTAACCAGTGGCATGCTTTATCCAAATCTTCTTTAAAGTATTTCCTAGAAACTATATGTTTTTCCAGATCTATTAATCGCTGGCCACATTTTTGTAAAATAATATCATACATGTTCTGCAACACTTGTAGTTTATCCAACACTTCACTTTTCTCTTGTTCTGTTGTTTCCTTCATAAGGTTCCTCCCTTGAGACCACAGTCCAGAGATTTCACTTTGGTAGACCTTAAGGCTGGCTTGTATACTCTTACAAGACCTGATCTGTTTGCTCACATCTTCTGGTAGCAGACAGATATGTTCATGGCATATTACCTTCTTCTCATATTGTTTAATTTGATTCATGGCCTGAAGGGCTGCTAGGAAGAACTGAGTCCTTTCAGATAATGTCTTATTTAAGTGCTTTCTTCTCTGCCAAACCAGTTCACTAAGGAAATCCACATGATTTTGGGCGTCTGATAGACTTTTTTGGAGCATTTGTCTTTCAGTAAGCCCTAAATTAGTTTTCACTCTATCAGCATCCTTTATTAATGTTTTTAAAATAAGCTGCTTGGCTTCTACTTCACTACAAAGGGTGAGGTGAACCATGAGAAAATTTTGAGCCAGCTCAGGAGGTGGGCTATGTTTAAGAGCTTCAGAGATGTTAGGCTGCTGCTCTTCTGCCCACTCCATTAACTCTTGAAATCTGGCTTGCACAACACTCAATTCTTGTAATGTGGTGACAGATAGTTGTATTTTATTCTTGACATGGTCCTCTAGCTGGATCCAGCACTGCTCAAAGTATCCTGACTGTTCTTTGACTAGTTCTCTATCATCCAAATTTAAATGTTCAGTCATTTTTTGCTTCTGTTCCTTTAAGTTTTCAAGAGCAAGCCGTTTATCTTTCAGAGCCATTGATAATTTTTTCAAAGCCTCAAGATGTGTAGCTGTACTCTCGGCATCTGATCTGTTAAGCAAAAACAACAATGCATAGTGAACATTTCTATTACAGAGCAAGTTTTAGAGAAAGCTTTTTCATAGTTATTAGCAACTTTTCGTCATATATATAATTGATTCTTACTGCAAAGTACGATGTATGTGTATGCTTTGACTTACAACATGTACCTGCAGAGTTCAAAATATTAAACTCACATATGATTTCACCATTACAGCATCAAGCGTTCACCTTGGAGTTGGAAAAGGAAGAAACAAATTAATTTATTAATGAAATTCATTCCAATGAGCCTCTACACTCAGCAGCTCCTCTATTGTTGGAAGGAGAAACATCTTTTTTTTTTTGTCTTCTTGCCTCTACTCATCCACAATTCTACAACAAAATACTGCAAAGTTTATTTTAAAATATAGTTCTGTGTATAGAAAGTGCAAAAAAGTTACAGGTTCATGTGATAAATAAAAGAAATGCTGGAGATTGGCACGGGTCCTTTTCCTATTTGTCCTTAGTCACAGCATGAACATATCCTAACAAATTGCTTTTTTCCTGCATCCTTGTGTTGTTGCCTTCATCCCAATCTTAATGAGCCAAGGCACATTGGGTCACTCTGGTTTTGGTCAGTAAAATAATCCAGATATTTCCCAAAAATATTTGCAAGCTAGATCGAATTAAATAAAAACTATTCAGGGATGGTGATAGGCTGCAATGATGAAATGTGAGAAACAAAGCCCCAAGAATCAGTCTGTGGGACAGCAGATTTAGAGATAACTCTCTGATTTCTCTAATCCCTCTTCTAGCCCTGATAGCTGATCCCCAGTCTGGAAGAGGAGCCAGAAGGATTATAGCCGGCTTCTTAAATGCCACCAGATCTTTAGTTTCATGGATTAGGTCAGTGGTGGCGAACCTATGGCACGGGTGTCAGAGGCGGCACTCAGAGCCCTCTCTGTGGGCACGCACGCTGTTGCCTCAGTCCTAGGCCTTCAGCTGGGTTTTATAAAACCTTTTCACTTTAGGCGTCCGCCGCCGTGTGCAAAAAAAAAAGTTCAACCAATTTCAACTTCTCGCGGGGAAAAAAAGATCTTGCAAAGTTGGAATTGATTGATTGAACTTTTTAGTCCCATCCAGTCTGCCGTTACTACCGCAGCCATGCCCATCCAGTGGGCCATGCCCACCCAATAGGCCACACCCAGCCAATGGGCCACACCCACCCGGCACTCAACGATGCATAAGTGGGTTTTGGGCTGCAGTTTGGGCACTCGGTCTCTAAAAGGTTTGCCATCACTGGATTAGGTGATCCATAAGATTAGAGACATGGCAGGTAAAGACTCAGGTCTTGTAATGGTACATGAAAATGACCTTGGGAAAGGCAAGAAGGGGAAAGGGAGGAAGAGTTGCAGACTAGGCAATGGACACATAAATGGCAACATAACCTGCAGAATTAATGGAGGCATGGCACACATCTCACAAGGGACCATCCCTAGTTTCTTGGACGGAAAGGCAAGGGGAGGAAGGGAGAGATGTACTTTCAGACTTTCAAGATTTTGTTCATGTAACTTTACAACAAAGATAGTCCTATACTTCTGGATATAATTCTTATCTGGACTATCTCACAAGGCTGAGAGCTCCCCTTGTCCTGCTACCTCTCCCAGCTCTAGTAATCTGTTGTAAAGGAGCTTGTACAAAGGAGTTATGCCTTTGACAGAGGGTCAGAACTAACCTTGCCAGCCCCATCTCAGCTAAGGAGAGTGATTGCCGGATTTTCCTACAGCTAGTGACACTTGGAAAGATCTGTGGGAAACCGAATCCCACTTCTTTCCTTAATTTGACTTACACACAGAACATAAGGAAATCAGCATTTGGTGGCATCTTTTCTGTAGCAGAGTAGAGCCTGGCAATTTTGGCAGCAAATTTTATGCTGACATGATTTCCTTTTGGCTGAAGGCCTGTTGGCTAGGGGAAAACCCACAGATTGCTTTGGCTGGTCTTACTCTACCTTTTTACACATATACACATGTATATGTGTAAAAACTGTGCTATCTATAATAATATTCCCAGTGAAAAAGATCTAAATGGTGTAATAAAAACATGTTGAGATAGAAGAGGGAGTACTAAGTTAAATGGAAAAATCTGAATTCCTAGTAATTCTTAATGATGATCAAGTAACAAAGCACAGCTGTAGTTCATCTTGATCAAATCTGTCAAAAATAAGGCAAGGAGATCATCCTTACCTTGCTAAATGATCCCATTCCTGTGTAAAATTTTCTAAAAACACTTCTACCGCACTTAGACAATCATGATATTCTGTTGTTCTCTGAAGATCTTCTTTTCTACATAAGAGCACATTGCTTGTTTGAAGGCAAAGATCAAGCCAATAGTTGCTCAAGCGTCCTACTTCCTTGTGCTCTGGTGACTCCTGCCCTTCTGTCAATTTGCTCACTTTTTCAGTCACTGCAGTCAAAACTGTCTGTTTAGATTGGAGCTTCTGGCTGAAGTCCTTAATATTAGGAGATACAAAAAGAAAATAGCAAGAAAGAATTCTGTTAACATCTAAAAAGGGTTATTGAGTTGTGTTTCAGATTCTACGACAAAACCATAAATTAAGACAAATGCATTTTTTCCTTTCATGAGATTGCAATATCTTTTGTTTTATTGACTCCTTTGGGAACAAAGTGGTAAGACTTGTTTAATAAGAGAATAATAGAATTGGAAGGGATCTTGGAGATCTTCTAGTCCAACCCCTGCTCAACCAGGAAACCCAATACCATTTAAGACAACTACCCTTTCTACCAGCATCTGACTCATCTCTGTCATAGTCCTGGAGCTGTCAAACTATAGCTTGTAGACCAAATCTGTCCCACCACCCGCTTTGGTATGGTCTGCGAACTAAGAGTGGGTGGGTAGATAAGCCGAAACGTCAGCTGAGCTCAAGGGCAAGGGATGAGGCTGAGGACTGGAGCAACTTGGGTGATGGCAACAGTCTGTCAGTGGCCTCCTTGCAGTTGATTGGCACCGTCCAATGACTGTCACACTCCTTGGACTGCAGACTTGGAGATCTGTGCATCTGTGGATCCAGCCCTTTACCGCAGGGGTCCCAGTGGTGGGATTCAGCCGGTTCTCACCGGTTCGGCAGAATCGTTACCTATTTTTTGGGGGGGGGGCGGGGGTTCGGCGAACCAGTTAGGATAAATCTGTTTTCTGGAACACGTCTGGTTTTCATTCAACTTCCTTCCAGGCGGGGGAAAAAAAATCCTCCCCAAAAGTCCAAAAGAGGAGTGACGGAAACCAAACACACGTGGCACCTTCGATGAATTTGATGAATTGTAAGAAAAGTGTCTTGGTTTCTGAAGTGCAGCAATTTTGCTGCAGTTCATTAAAGCAGTGGCCTTTTTCAGGTTTCTATCTGAGCTTTTAAAAAGTTACTAATGGTTAATTTTCCATTGTCACAAGGAGGCCAGACAATTTCAGAAATAAACTATCAATTATGTATTTCTGGTTAATAAAATAAGAGATGCTCCTTACCTGCACCTGTAAAACCATATTGTGAGCAATATTTAATTCTAGCTCTGCTCCCCGTCTCTTCATATTCTGTAGTTGCTGTTCTGCGTCCTGGAAATATATCCAAAGTTCCTCTTTCATTTGCTTTATTTCTTCCCAGCCCTGAGCAAGATACTGGGAGTTCATTATCCTATCTTCAATCTGGAAAATGTAGGGAGGTATAATGGAAATATTTTAATGTAATTAATTCGGAGCTGTCTTAGATGTACACAATCCATTTATGTAGGTCAGGAGATTTACATTAGAAGGCGGGGGGGGACAATCTATAAGAGTGGAAGATAAACGGAGCACGCACAAGTCTCTAATGCTCATGTTATATGAATTCCATGCACATTATAACAGATGTAACCAGCCTTGTAACAATTATACGCCAATAAAAATTCAACTAGAATAACATATAAATTAATGTAGCATCCTTAAAAGTAAGATGAACCTCCTTGTTAGGAAACAACAGATTTTTAAAAAAAGAATTAAGCATAGCATATTTGCTATGCTTAATTCTTTTTTAAAAAAAGAATTCTGTGCTTTTTTAAAAAAAGCACAGAATATCTTTGGATTCTGTTCTGAGTTATATTCTTTCCTCTTTATTATCTTTCATTCTGGAGTCTAAGGAAACAACTTCTGCAAGCATGGCTGTAAGCATATTTCTTAATTACCTAATTACTTAATTGGAGAGAAAGTAAGATACAGTAATCACATGTCTAAGAAGAATGAGAGAACAGCTGCTACAATTTATCCCATACAATCTCCTTTGTTAACTGAAGTACAGTAGTCTTCTCTTCAAACCAATATTACCTAATATGAACCTGTAAAAAACATAATTACATGTCTAAGAAGAATTACAAAACAGCTGTTATAGTTTATCCCATACCGTTTGCTTTGCTTCTTGAAAATCTGTTGCTGCATTTTTTATTGTGCTGTCTGATAAATCATCAATGGAGCATAAAAGATCCAAATAGGTGTTTGCCTGCTCTTGCAGGGCTCTAAAATGTTTAACCTAAAAAGAGTAAGGAAAGATTATCAACAAAACATAGATTTTCAAATTCCCCTGAAAATGCTTTGAAAGTTATAAAGTATAGCAATATTGCTACTTTTTTTTAAATAGTGAAAAATAACAAACTTACACATTTTTTTCAGTAAATATTAATAAAGTAACACAAGGGACTCTGTATTGATTATGCATCTGCATTGTGCACAACATTAAAAATATGAATAGTTCAGATTACATTTAAATTTCTAATTAAAGGTAACGGGTTTCCACAGATGTGTACATTGTATCATATGTATCTTTCGACAGATTTGGCCAGCTGAGGTTTGAATCATTTATTGGCTTCACTGAAGAAAAAGGACAATTTCTACTTCTTACTGCAGAATTAAAAACAACAGTTTGACTCAGAAGAAGTAATGCACAATGGGACCATATCATATGTTTACCCTATTCACAGAGTTTTTTTGAGGAGGTTCATTTACATTTGACCTAAGATTGTCTTCTGGGAAAGCAGAGTTGACACTTCTAATGGCCATATCTCTGGAATATACTCCCTATGTCCTTGTTGATATTTAAAAACCTTTTAAACAGAACCTACAGCTCAAATAAGTAGCCTTGGCTGTTGAAAAAAAATAAGGTCAAACTTAATTCCTTGGATAGAAGATAATGGAAGATTCCAGAACTGAAAGCCAGAATAGATAATGGGAAGGAAAGATGAAGGGAGGGGAGGGGAGGTGGAGTGGAGTGGAGTGGGGAGGGGAAGGGAAGGGAAGGGAAGGGAAGGGAAGAGAAGAGAAGAGAAGAGAAGAGAAGAGAAGAGAAGAGAAGAGAAGAGAAGAGAAGAGAAGAGAAGAGAAGAGAAGAGAAGAGAAGAGAAGAGAAGAGAAGAGAAGCCTTGAAAAGATGGGAGTGACGAAGCTCATTCATAGGACTGCCAAGATAACTAAATGGATGCATCCATGTGGTCATCTGTATTCAAACTTGACAGTGGAGTCATTTTATATTTTTCAGATAAACTAATGACTTTTGCCATTGATGGTACAAAAGCTTAATACATAAATAAATGTTAACAAAACAGTACCGGTTCCCTGAGATTTTCCCCCAAGATCTTCTTTTCTGAAAAAAATTCTTTGTTTAATTCATTTTGGATTTTCAATATAGTTTTAATTTGCTTCTGGGCCAAAATATCAGGAGAACTACATTGTAACATTCTAGTCTTGATGATCCCAATGGGTTCTAGGTACACAAAGAAGAAGCATGGGAGCCACATGGACTCTTGGAAGAACAGACTGATTATTCCTTCTTTTCTATATAACAATGTGAGGTTAAAAAGGGGAGGAAATTGAGATGAAATCCCTGAATTTTGTCTAATGACTCTGTGACTAACTTATGGTGCCTTTTTGATATATGAATTGTTTCAAGGAAATATTGCCATGTAGACTGCTGATACCTGCTTAACAGCATCTGCTGAACTGGAAGGTCGATGAGGATCGGCCTTTAACTCTGGCCAAAATGTAGTAAGCCAAGCTTGGCATTGCTGAAGAGTATCCTGATGATTAACATGTTTCTGGAGTTCATGCTCCAAACTTTGATATACCTACAAGAAATAAGAATAAGAAATAAGAATTTTGTTAATATTAATGATTATTACTAACTGAAAATGGACCCTTGGCCAAAAACGTAGTCTAGCAGGTTAAACTGAACTCTAGACTGGAGAAATAATTGTACCTTTATAATGCTAATTAATATAAAATGAATATTTCCTACACATTATTCCACAATTTGTTTTGTAAATATCTACTTTTGTTTTGTAAATATCTACTTTTGTAAATATCTATGGAGATTCTCAGTCCTCCGGGTCATCATTGTCCCAAAGGTGCTTTTTCAAAAGGCAACTGGACTTTGTTTTTTCTTGAAGTCTGAAGAAGCTTATTGGATGAGAAGGAAATGTCTTTAAGGAAAAACAAAGTCCAGTTGCTTTTTCAAAAAGCACCTTTGGGACTACTTTTGTAAATGTTTTAAGGTTTTTCCCGCAACTGTTATTAAATTCATTCTTCAGAAACTGTTAAGAAACCATTCCAGTATCTTACTTATTTTGAGCCAGGTTCTACCTAATTGCCACCACTTTGTTCCTCTATCCCAAGGGTCTTCAAACTTGACCCTTTTATGACTTGTGGAGTGGCTGAGGAATTCTGGGAGTTGAAGTCCACAAGTCATAAAAGGGCCAAGTTTGAAGACCCCTGCTCTATCCCCTGCTCAGTATTAAAAGATTGATGCTTACTTTTTGAGTTGTGCTACAGAGGGCTGAATAGCTATCTCTCGTTCCCTGCAGCTGGGTTTCTATGTTTTGTTTAAATTTTGCTTGGAGATGTTCTGCACACTCTTTGATTAAAGAATCTCCCTTGCTTTTAAGGGTGTTCAGGCGATCTTCAAATCCTGCAATTTCTTCCATTGTTGCCTAAAACATTATGATGTAGTCTTAAGTTACAAGACTGTCAGAATACTCTTAAATAACAGGAAAATAAATTACAATTAAATGTTAATGAAAAAATGCCTAACAATATGTTACAGGATGTGTTGGAGCAAAGACTGTAAAAGATATACTTAAATTTCTGCATGGAGCAGAGAATTTATACCTACAGTAAATGTCCTCTTCTTAATTTACGATGCTATTCTAAAAATATTATCAAGAAACTTAACTCATTTGTTCATTTTTGAAAGTTTTTTAAACATACGAGTAAGCATTTTATGGCATATAATTTTAAAATATTATACTTTAAAAAAATATTTGGCTTATCTTTTTAAAAAATTACCAAGAGAACTTAATATTTAGCAGGACATAAAATCTAATAAAATAAAACATTTTCTGCAATTTATGAGAAAAACCTGTATAAGATTATAGTCTACAAACATAGGAAGCTTTATATAAGATCTTATGTTATCAAGAAAAATATAGCATTATTTATGTATTACAAATACTGCATGTAATTTTCACTGAAAATCATCTAATATTTGAGGAAGGTAGTAGTTCTTTTCTTAAGTATAGAAACACTGAAAACATATGGTTTCTACTTACACTGTATATATAATATTATTTCTATATCTGTAGACAGTAATAAAAATAACTAATTATCAAAATCTTAATTTGATTTATTTAAATCTTTGCTACTTTGATTTTAAAAAAAGAGAAAGCTAATAATATAGGATGTATTTTCTATTTTCTTTTTACTGTTAATCTTTGAGAAAGTTTTTCAAAGAGAGCTATGAATATTAGAATATTAACAGTTCTTTACTTGATCTATAAACTACAGCAACCATCTCTTCTACTAAACAGTTGTTGACCTACCTTATGAATGGCTAATTGTTGTGTTATCACTTCTAGATCACTGTTCTCCATGAATTCAGGAGTAATCAGCCTGCTGGACATTTGTAATAACCACTTTTCCACTTCCTGTAAGATACTATTATAGTCTTCATGTTGTTTCACTTTCTCTTCCAAGCTTGCAACCTGTATCTGCATTAACAGAAATCAGATACTTTTCAGTTGTTTCAAACGATAATAATCTCAGATTTTCATTCTGAAAAGTTCAACTGTCCAGTTTTCTTACTCATCAGTATGAAAATCCTTTTTTTATTTCATTTGTAAATTGCTATCTTGAATAATACATTTTATAGGATGGTTGACTCATCTCTCAATACACGAACAGGTTCAACACAATTTTAAGAGGTTCAAGAATTACACAGAAAACAGAACACTCTCTTCTAATGAATGAAATATATTTAGATTAATGCAGATAGTACAAACATAAATTTAAGAAAAATGATTACTATTGTATTGCAGAAAACAATTTACCTTTGCTATGTTGCAAAGCTCCTGGTATTCATTCTGAAGTTTTTGAATATTCTCAGCTACATTAACGTCACTGATCAATTCAAGAAGGCTTTCGCCTTTTTCCACAACAGATTTGATTAAAGGTTCATGGGATAGTATAGTCTGCTGCACTGTCTAAAATTAAAATCCAGTTAGAAATGTTTTAAAAAATACAATGTAAAAAAATAAATGCAGATGGAAAATCACATTCTATTTATAGGACAGAACTCAACAAAATCTATGATATCATTTTAAACAAATAACCTCATTTGAAGTTTGCTCCTTTCATATTAACATGAAGGCGATTCTGATGCTGTTTTTTCTCATTTTATTTTTACACACACACACACACACACACACACACACACGTATATGTATACATGAAAAGTAAACAAAGGGAAAAGGGAAAAACTTTATTAATCTCCACTTTTTAAACAAACAAAAGAGTTGTGGTGGCACAATGGCTAGAATGCAGTACTGCAGGCTAACTCTGCTCGTATTGCCAGTTCAATTCCCTCGATCCTGACCAGCTCAAGGTTGACTCAGCCTTCCATTCTTCCAAGATCAGTAAAATTGTTGGAGTAATATGCTGTTTCTGTAAACCGCTTAGAGAGGACTGTAAAGCACTGTGAAGCAGTATATAAATTTAAGTGCTATTACTATTAGGACAAGAGTTTAATATGATTCTTCACAATGTGAAGATTAGTCGGGAAAAAGAAATCTCACTAACCAGCATTACAAAAACAGGAACACTGGAAAGTGTTTGTTGGATCACATTGCTATGACTGCTGCACGATGGCAGCTTAGGGAGACCACTGAAATTTTGTGATGATCTGCTCATTTAATGATTATACTGATGATACTATGTTTTTAGGATGGGTATTTAATAAGAAAGCATCAGTCAAATTTAGGTTGTCAACTGGATATCTGAAAATATCTACTGAGAATATTTTAATAATTAGGTTTTTCATTGAAGAATCCTTTCATTTTGTAAGACAACAATATATTTACCTTGTATTTTGATAACTGTGCCTTCTTCTCATATAATTCCATTTTGGGATCCACTGTATTGTGCAGTATGATTTGATAATCTGTTAGCCACTGTGTCTGTACTTTATACTTATCTAAAAATTCCTTTGTTAAGTGGAGACATTTCTCTAAGGTTGTACATTCCTTTCTGATAGAACAAGTCATTTCATCAAGTTGTTCTACATAATCACTGATTTGTTTCTTTAGTTGTTCAGCTTCATTTTCCTCAATATATTTAATAGCTCTCTCTCCCTTCTCACGGGCAGATTTGAGCAAACTATGGCCAACTTCCATGTCACTCATGAGATCCTGTGAACAAAAAATGAACAATATTTAAAATTAAAATAAATCATTTGTGCAAATTCAAAGATATTCTACTGCTAAATATTGATTCACTTGATCACATTTTGACTTACTTACCTGAATTCAAACAGGATTTGTGATCATGCAGAGAGCACTTCAAAGTCTCTCTGAGGCATGAGCATCAACCAGGAAGATGTAAATTATAACATTTTGTCAAAATCAGGAAATAATTTAATTAAAGAATTTAAAGAATTTAAGCCAACAAGATTATAGTTGGCTTAAAGAGGACATTACTTAATATTTAATCCGACTTGTATTTGGCCACAGAGTTGGTAGCTCTTCATTAAGTTTGCATGTGAGTAAAAGTGATATAGTAATAAGACATCATTATTTTTGTTTTCATTTCTAAATTTTGTTCCAAACAATGTGTATTTATTATTTGCTGAAGCTTTCAATATATCCCTCTTATATATTATTGATATAATTCCAATTATGTCCCCTCCATATATTATCATCAAAAAACAGAGTATTTTGAAGTTACATAGCATATAACTTTAATAAATAAAAAATAAATAAAATAAATTTAACTAGCAATTTACACATCAGTATTTCTATAATAATTTAATTATTGCACATAAATGCTTACCGTGAATGCCGCTCAAGAAGAAAAAAAAAAGACTAAACTGAAAATTATGGAAAGATATACAAGCTTTCAGAAAAATGCCATCTCATCTTTTGTCAGTGTTTCAAATCCTAAAACATTCTGTTACTGAAACACATCTTTCAAATAGTATTCCAGAATTCTTGCTATAGCTCAGTAATTCATCAACTTTATTAACATTTCTTTGAATAAAAAGCAGTGTTAAAGAACAATCTGCCGGCTTTTTCAGTTTCTCTCTCCAGGCACTGTTGCTATTTCTCAGCAAAATAGCAAACTCCAAAGCTCATTCTTAATTGCATTTCATTCTCTAAAATAGCTCTATATATCCAGTATTTCTATAAATCAATGCAAAAGTAATTTTCTAACATAGGTAGTTTGAAATCCACTGTTCATAGATTTCTACAGCCCTGTAGTGCTACAGTCATGATATAAATATTAGTTTTATAGATATTATAGATATTTATATTATATATATGTATATTGAGTTTACCTCAAGTTTCTTCATTTTTTTCTCCATTAATGCTCTGTCTGCTACATCACATTTTGTCACAACATTTCTGAATTTCCTAAGGATAGCTTCAGACCAGTCTTTGTAAACCCTGAAAGCTAGTTCAGATTCTTCCAAACTTCGAATTTCTTCTTCCAGAAATTTTATTTGTTCCTGCAAGCAGATGAGAAGTGAGACATATTATTCATCCATTCCTCGATACTCACACCTCTATTAAACCTGCAAAATTTTGTATTTATCAATGAAATGCAGTATACAATTGGGAAATCAACTACTGTTATTAGATAATTCTTAATACAAACAAAACAATTCTTATGGAATTAGTTGTCTTAGTTCACTCAGACCACCTACTCTATTTTAGAAGGCAGAATTCTGCCTTGTTTATGCTGACAACTCAATGTCCCTTCATTGTTTATGTATGTAAAAATGCCTCATATGCTAAAAGGCTACTTGAACTTTTCTTTGATACTAACATAACATTGTCTTGTCCCAATATTGCACACCCTCCTGGTCTGGGATAGATAGATGATCAAGGAAATCTTATGGATGCAGAGATCTGTACATGCTTCCATTCACAAGGGACTCCCTGGTCACACATCACAACATGTATACAAGTAGTATTTGTCTGTTCAAAAATCTATTCTCAGCATGTTAATTCCAGGGTTAGGGCCAGATAAATGTACAATGAAGGTACAGCTACCAATGTGGCTGAGAAAACAAGGAGTCCAGTAGTGGGATTCAGCCGGTTCGCACCGGTTCAGTAGAACCGGTAGCTAAATTTTGTTGAGTTCAGAGAACCGGCTGAACCCATGTTGCTTCTGGAAGTCTGTTTTAGGACTTGGAGGCCCGAAGGAGGTCTCCCAGGCCTAGAACGGCCCGCCGGAAGTGCATTGATGTCACTTCCGGAAGTCCATTCTAGGCCTGGTGGAGGCCTCCCAGGTCTAGAACGGCCCGCCATAAGTGCATTGATGTCACTTCTGGAAGTCCATTCTAGACCTCGGAAGTCCAGGCCTGCATCCACACAGAGAACTGGATGTTAAGGTATTTGAATCCCACCACTGAAGGAGTCCCTTTCATATATAGTTACATTTTAAGTCTTGAAAGAATTTGTAACAATGAACTCACAGATGCTATAAGAATTAATCTAATTTCCTCAGAAAACACTGATTATTTTTAATCACCATTTCTACAGGTAATCCTCGACGTACGACCACAATTGAGCCCAAAATTTCTTTGCTAAGCAAGACAGTTGTTAAGTGAATTGTGTCTCATTTTATGACCTTTCTTGCCACAGTTGTTAAGTACATCATTGCAGTAGTTAAATTAGTAACCTAGTTATTAAGTGAATCTGTTTTTCCTTTTGACCTTGCTTGTAAAAAGGTTGCAAAAGGTGATCACATGATCTCAGGACATTGTAACCTTCATGAACACAAGTCAGTTGCCAAGCATCTGAATTTTGATCACGTGACCACGGGGATGCTGTAACGGTCGTAAATGTGAAAAATAGCCAAAAATAAGTCACTTTTTTGAGTGTCATTGTAACTTTGAGAGGTCACTAAATGAACTGTTGTAAGTTGAGGACTATCTTTATTTCCTGAATTTTCACTTCTTATGTAAGAATAATTAGAGCTCTTGCCTTAGAACATGAGTTGTAAAATAGATGTAAATTATAAAGGCAGATTGAGAGCAGTACAGCAAAATATAAATGGCTGAAACTAATTTTAGCCTAGCTTTCCAGTTGAATATATTAATAGCTGGTGAGTGATCCTTAGCAATAATATTTAGCTGTATAATTAAATCTTCAGACATACAGAGATAAGAGAAACAGAATGACTAGCCCACGGGTCTGCAACCTTGACAACTTTAAGAGTTGTGGACTTCACCTCCCAGAATTCCTCAGCCAGCTATGCTGGCTGAGGAATTCTGGGAGCTGAATTCCACAAGTCTTAAAGTTGTCAAGGTTGCAGACTCCTGGACTAGCCAATCATTCCTAAAAATGAAGCACTTAGAAGTATATCTAAAAAAATAATAATCACTGAATCTTTTCCAATTAGTATTACTTAATGTTTTCAGAACATTTTCATTATTTACCAGTACATGAAGAACAAGAGTTTGGTATCGAGAAGCAAGTTGGGTTGCTTGTCTTCCCATCCTACTGGAAGTACGAATTTCCTCCAGGAAATGCTGCGCCAACAAACCGACTTCTTCAACTTCATTTTTATAGACTGTTATTTCTTCGTGCCAATTCTGAGATAAAGAAATACTTTAAAAATATTTCAGAAATGACATAAATGTGATTTATAGGACTCTTAAAAGTAACAAAAACATGGAAACATGAATTTCAATTTATAAAATGCACAATTTTAAGCTCATGGTTTTAATTTACAAGATATTTATACACTATTTATGTTGTGCACACACGTTACAGAAAGACAAATGGAAACACACGATACTCTTTTTGTTAAAAAGAGAACTTGGTGAAGCAGAATCTTGTTGCTGCATAGGTGGAACTAAATACATTTTAATGAAGGTGTTTTTCTTGTTTTATTTTCCATTAGCTTTTCATATATCAGTCAGATCTCACAGGTAAATCCAGAAGGCCTATTCTGTCGACAATATTCCCTTTGTTCTCAAATATTCAAAGATTATTCAATTGATTCATACATATTCCCTTTCTTCTTATACTCATAAGACCTTCACACAGCTGATTCCACTGCTTTCTAATGTTTCCTAGTTCTTCCCATCAACATAACCCATTTATCTCTCTATACTTTGAGCCTATATTAAAAGACACATGATTAATCTGACTTGCTGTAAGGAAAAGACCAAACTGCGTTATATGGGTACCTTGATGCAAACTAAACTAATCAACATTTCTCAAATTAAAACAATTTTTTTTTAGCAATTTGAATTTTGAGGCGTAGTTTTTCTGTATAAAGATTCCTTTATAAAACTGCAAAAAATCAGTAGGAACATTCTGATGTGGTAGTGAGAAAGAAAAACAATGTTTGGAAAAAGGAAAAAAACAATGCAAAAAATCAGTTTCTATTATTTCCCCAAAACAAATACTTTAAAAAGAGAGTGGGAGCCCTTATTCCCAATATCTGTATTCTTAATATAGCGGTAGACTAAAGAGACAAGAAGGTGGATCAAAACTGAAGTGTACACTTAATACAGCCAAGCTTAATATTTCCTTCCTTCCTTCCTTCCTTCCTTCCTTCCTTCCTTCCTTCCCTTCCCTTCCCTTCCCTTCCCTTCCCTTCCCTTCCTCTCTCCTTCCCTCCGTCCCAAAAGTATCTCCATATCGTATACTGTATAAATAGGTGATCTACTACGCTCATAGCAAACAATAACAACACAGATTGAAATGAATGTCAGCTTTTAGTTGTATGAATGATCAATGACTGCAATAAACGGAAAGACAAACTAGTTGTATTCATTCTTGTATAATTTCATCACCTTCAGCTGCTGCTGATGGATTTCCTTTGTGGCTCGGTCAGATTGCCGGCTAGTCCTGATATTAACTTTCTTCTCCAGAGTTTTGAGCCATTGATCCATCTTCAAAAATTTGTTCTCCATCAGTTTTAGTCTGCTTAAGGTAGTATTCAGCTGTATCCTAATGTCAGAAAGATTGTGTTGGTAGACTGTCCAATCTTGACGGAGAGACTCCAATACTCTTTCCTCCAACTGGGGTGCACCCCATGGGATTATTTCTTCTCTAGTATGGAGTGTTGCATTAAGCAATGCTTGTCCTTCAGCACAATGTACCTGTAATTCCTGAAATGCAGAAGTACAAAATCAGATTTTTGTACTAAATTATTTAAGATAAAATTGAGGGGTCCTTTGTGCTCTCTGGGCTTGCTTGTTTTCTTGCAGATGTTTCATTACCCAAACTAGGTAACGTTATCAGTGCTAGTAAGGAGTGCTGTTTGCTGGCTAGCACTGCTTACTAGCACTGATGACATTACCTAGTTTGGGTAATGAAACGTCTGCAAGAAAACAAGCAAGCCCAGAGAGTTCACTCCGGGCGTCATGGCAACACGGATGAAAGAAACCGGAGCTCCGGTTTCGCTTCATCTGGAGACCCAAAGAAGTCAGAAAGTCATCCTGGAGAGGCAACGAGGAGGAAGGGAAACCTTGGGAGTTCGGAGCAGACCGAGGAAACTCTTCAAACAGGTGGGAGAAAGGCTGCCGGAAAGTACGCAGACAGACAGACACAGACAGCTGGGAAGAAGTGAAGAGCCGCGGCAGCACCACCGAACAGCTGACTGTCAACAACCTGTTTGATCTGGGTGATATTCTTCTTTATTTCTCTTCCCTATGGACTTTTAAAATATAATTCCCTGAATTGGATAACTTTTAAAAGTAAAAAACCCCAGGAAGACTTGGGAAGAAGAGAGTTAAAAGCAGCGAGAAATCTGGAATGGGGGAATGAAATTAAGGAATATAAAAAATATGCAGACAAGATTCGAGACTGATTGAAAAGAAAAAAAATGATAATCTGTTGTTGGCTATTTTTTTTCATTTGGGAAGATTTTTTTACTTTGTTGTGAAAGAGCATTTTAAATAAAAGTTTTACTATTGGATAGAGACACTATAATGAGGACATCTAGTGGTGAAGGAAGATACTACAATAATACAGAAAAAATCAGAAGAGTGATGACCTTGAAACAACATCTGTGCTAAACAAAGAACATCCTGTGTTTCTATAAAAGAAAAAACAAAGATTTTTTAAAACTACATCTTTCAACTTTAGACGTAACTATTATAGAAACTATTTAGAGACAGGGTTTTTTTCTTTTCTTTTTTCTTTTTTTCTCTAATATTTTTGAACTGACAGAAATATTTGGATTAGACTTATGCAGCTGGTGTTTTTTTATTTTGCTGGATTACAGCTTAAAGTAGTTGGCTTTTTTTTTAAAAAAAAAAAAAACTTGGATTAGCCTAAAGCAGTTGGCTTCTTTTTAAATTTGGATTATAAACAATTATAAAATTGTTTCTGTGAACCTCTAAAAATATGGTTATTATTTACAAATTATTTTCAAACCACACACAGCCCTAGTATCAGAATTTTGCATAATATACCCAATTAGTGCAAAATAGTAGTTTGTATTTGTAAGCTCAAATGGTTGATTGCGCTTAATTTGGAAACAATATAAATCTGTTCAGAATACGATAATGATTTTTTGGTATGCTCTAGAAAAATTTAAAACATTAAAAGACAGCCTAACAAAGACCAACAAGTTTGCAGAATGTTGCCTTAGCAGCAACATGATATTAATACTGAAACAAGACTTATCTGAAAAATAGAATCTAATGCCTGCTCCAAGTTGATTGGCGTTTAGAAAACAAAGGATAAAGTGCAAGATAATTATTACTAGGACAAAACATAGTTTTAAAATTCTACCTGGAGTTCTTGGAGTGTTGCCTCGTATCTCTCTGTATCACCTTCAACATGTGATAAACAGTTGAGCTTTTCCTGTTCTTTTTCCAACCATACTTCAAAGGCTTTCAAATTCTTTTGGTACTCTTGATGCAAGTGCACGTATTCTTCAACTTTAGTTATTGTTTCCTATTGTTATCGGAAATATCCCATTATGGTGTAAGTCAACAGGCTTTCCTGACACTGACCAAGTACTGTACATAATGGTGGCATTTTATTTCTGTACTGCTTCTCATGTGCTTAAATAAATCAGTCATTAATAAAACAAATAGCTAAGAGATTAATATGCCAATCTTAGTAATTAATTTATCAAGTTAACTGACACTATTAATAAAATGATGCTTTTAACTAAAAGAAACTCAGTCAAAATACACACATGGACACAAACGTTCAAATACTATGAAAGTTGTGGGCAAAGAAACAAAGGCATTTCTCTAAACAATTATACTGAAGGAGAATAAACATAGCATTGTAAAATGGAGTGATACCATTATTCTGTCTTTGAGAAGCTGGTATCTCTCATGAAGATCTTGCAGTTCAAGCTGAGTGACATAATGCTCAGTCATGCCCGTGCTTTTGACTTCAATAGCTTCCAGCAGTGTACTGTGACTTACTATTTCTTCCTTAAGTAACTGTAGAGGACAAATATCAATTTAACCACCTAAAATAATATGTAAACAATATATAATCAAGTCCTAACTACAGGAAACAAAAGGATTCACTTTGCCAGGGTCAAAACCCAGTAAGACTTTGCCTACAATCCTGTTATCATAAAGGAACAAAAGGAGGCTAACTGGTAAATGTAGTAATTGTGGGTTTTTCTGGAGTCAATCCAAAGCAAAATTCAAAACAACAGTTAACATTCTGGATTGTGCATTAACTGTACTGACCATGAAGAACTCAGAACTTGTGCAAAACAAAACATGGAAGATTTCTAGATCTCTAGAAATGAACAGCGTATAACAAACATGCACTTAATTATACAGAATATTGCTTGGCCCATGTCTGAAATGGAACTTATGGTGAAGGACCATCCTCTGTTCCTATACTTTTGGACACCTTTTTTCAGTTGCACAGTTAAGTATTTAAATATTTAAATTAAAAAAATCAAATATTTAAAACCTTGCAGCTATCAGCTTTCTTGTATATTGCCATTATTTTATCTGTGAACTGCTGAGGATCCTTAGGGATTTGTTGATTAAACAATAAGGAGAAGTAAAAATGAATTTAAGTTCTATTCTGAAGATACACATGAAATCAGAACACAGATAAACATTAAGTTTTTAAAGTCTTTTTAAAGAAAATACATAGTTTTCAACAGTTGAGAAATAGACTGTAGCATACTAAGAGAAAGCAGCTCCTTAGAGAACATAGTATTTCTCATTCTGCATGGGAATTTTTATTGTATTGTATTGTATTGTGTTGTATTGTGATGTATTGTATTGTATTTAGCAATAGCACTTAGACTTATATACCACTTCATAGTGCTTTACAGTCCTCTCTAAGCGGTTTACAGAGTCAGCATATTGCCCCTAACAATCTGGGTCCTCATCTTACTGACCTCGGAAAGATGGGAGGCTGAGTCAACTTTGAGCCACTCAGAATCCAACTCCTGGAGTGAGCAGTGAGTTAGCCTGCAATACTGCATTCTGACCACTGCGCCACCACACCTCGGTATTTCCATCTTTATTATTTTTTTATAAATAGTTCAAACTGGCACACATACCTAATATTTTTTCCTTCTCCTATTTTGTCCATAACAACCAACCTGTGTGAGGGATTAGGCTGAGAGAGAGTGACTGGGCCAAAGTCACCTGGCTGGCTTTCATGGCTAAGGCAGGATTTGAGCTTATATATGGTGTCTTAACCACTACAGCAGCTCTACTACTGCAATTATATTTTTTTAGGATAGACTTTCTACAAACCTTAGATTTGCTGAGTGAAGATTTTTTTTCCCTCAGTTCAGAATACTGTCTTTCTGAGGCATTCATAATTGCTTCTACTTTATCCATCCAATTAGTAAACTGCTGAACGTCATCTTGGTAGCTTGTCCACTTGGAGAGAGCTCCTTCGAGCTGGCTGAAATGTTAAAAGTAATACATATACTTAGTTCTGTATCAGAATAATTCAGTAACCTAGTTCCAATTACATTATCAACAAATGGTGCTAATTATTTTATATACAGTATACTAAGAATACCTTGTGCATTATATAGGGATGCACAAGGAATTCATAAGAGGTACTTCACATTAAAGAACTATTTAAAGCAACTCTGCTATTTACAAGGCTCTCAGGGTTATTTTGAAATAACCTCCCTGTCCTGGCTGTCTCTTATGTGTCTATACAAGCCTAGCTACGTCACTTATCTGACATCCCCAAGTGTTTGGTCTTTTAATGAAATAGCAAAATCTGTGGAATTGGGGGAGATACCTAAGGAAATTATCATTATCATTATCAACAAGAGGGAGAAATTTATACCTGATCTCTGATCAGCAACAATTGATTGTTGATACGTGTTGTTTGCCAATGTTTGAATTTGTATTTTTTTTTACAAAGAGAAAAGGAAAAAAGACTCTAAAACAGCTGTTTCTTACCACTCTTTGGTGAAATTTTAATATTGTATTATGTTTCAACACAGCTGGCAAATAATTTGGGAGACATCTGAGAGGCTCTTGAGGAACTCCCAGGGTCCTAGGATCATGCTTAAGAAACACTGATGTAGACTATTCTAATTTGTTATGCTGACGTTTGTGTTGTGCATTTTATAAATTCTTTCATTCTTTCTTCCATATTGTGTTTTACCTTTTGCAGTGGATACATGTAGACAAGAGGGAAGCCCAGGTGTCCTTCAGAGTTTTCAGCTGTTGTTCAATCACAGATGCTCCTTCTACTGACGTATTTTGTAAAACAGATTCTCCTCTTGTCACTACCATTTTCATTTGAATTTCTTTCTCTTGCTTTAATGAAAGGATTGCCTGAAAAGCAGAGAGAGCCTGTGTCTATTCTTATTGTGATCCTCTACCTTTTTCCAATTATTTATTTATATATTTGTGTCCCGCCTTTGCTTATTTCTACAAATAACTCAAGGTGGCAAACAATCCAATACATCTCTCTCCTATTTTCTCAAAGATTTCCTCACTTTCCTTGCTCTCTACTCTTTTTTAAGAGCTTTCCAAACAGTTTCTCTCTCTGTACATAATTTCAAATTTTTGGAATAGTATACAGATGGATTTTAAAAAATCCATCTGAGGACAATGTTATTAGTGCAAAAAAATTAACAAAACTGTAGCTTTCAGAAAGAATATTTACAGTTTTCTGGAAACAAAGGAGTTTTTTTTTTAAATCTGTCATGCTCACCGATACCTAATTGTTTCATCAATTAAGAAAGGATAATAAGACTCCTGTACACAGCAGTATTTTTGTCAATTAAAACTCTACTTCAATAGACTTTTTTTTTTAAAAAAACAAAACTAGGTAGCTGTAACCACATGAGAAACCACGTTAATCACTACAAAATGTTGATCACCATAAAGCACTCTGCAATTTTTAATATGGGAAGTAGAATTCAAACATTTAAATAAATAAAAAAATAAAAATTTACAAACCAGGTACATATTACTGAGAATTGATTGAGCCAGGACAAGGATGTAGCCCTGCTAGGGATTTACCCTTTAGCAACCAGGAGACTATATTCGTGGCTGTAGCAATATTGACCCCAAAATCCCAATTGTTTGTAAACAAACAAATAGTTTATTGAGTAAGTTTCCAACTATTTCAACACTATACCCTTTAAATTGATTTTTTTTTTGCTAAAACTATTTAGTTACAGTAAGGTATATATATAAATAATCAGCCAAGTAAATAAATAAAAGGAAAAATAGGTTAAACTCCTTAAAATCTTCCACTCAACTACCGTATAGGAAATATATATTTTAATTCTTGGAAAGAATACATACATAATTATATAATTTTATACAATCCATTTTACACTATTAGAAATTATAATATAAATCATCATCATCATAAAAACATTTAGAATGTAACTCCTGATGTGTGTAGGATTCTTTGACATCTCATCTTACCTCAAGCTTTGCCATTCTATTATCAAGGGCGTTTTTGTCTGCCGTGGGGCAGCAGTAAGATTCAAGCACCTGAATTGTATCTGCCATCCAGTCCTGAAGCTCCTTTAATCCATGAGAGAACTGTTGGTGCTCTGCTACTATTCTGTCCATTCTGGAGACCTTTTCCTTAAATTCATACAGATGTTAACATTACCAACCATTCAGATAATCTATCATTCCACTAGAGTTGAGAAAAAATCAGAAAGGGAAATCTCAGAAAACTAAGTTCAGAATGAGTAAACGGGCAAAATTTTAACTGCCCCATTTTTTTCCTCTTTTGTGTTCCTTCAGGATTCACATATCACTTACTGCAGGGAATCCAGAACTAAAATTTGTTTGGAACTAGAATACTGTACAAGTTTGTTATATCTAATGAACGTGGCTGGGTGATTCTTTTGATTATATTTTTTCAATCCTTCTTGCATTTATAAAAATCACATGTGGCAAGAAGTTATGGATCTCAGTACAGATAATATTGTTTAAAGTTACGTATGTATTGAATACAGTTGCTAATTATATAGTATGCACGTTTTATTTAGTTTGATATGGATTATTTATCAGGACTGCCCCACCCATGCCAGCAGAGTAGGAATGCTGCAGATCACATTGGTCAAGGAATTCCAGCAGGTGGAGTCCAGGAGAAGAGCCTTCTCTGCTGTGGCTCCGGCCCTTTGGAACATCTTGCCCCTCCCCCGGGGTGAGATCTGCTCCCACCGTCCTGACCTTCCATAAGTGCCTGAAGAACTGGCTCTGCCAGCTGGCCTGGGCCCCCAATGAGGGAGTATCATGCTGATGAGTGATGAACCACTAGCAGATCCCACATCCCTTCACCGGCGTATCCTCCCCTATATATATGGTTTTACTTCTTTTAATGTTGTAAGCTGCCCAGAGCTGACTCATGGTGAGATGGACGGCAAACAAATTTAATAAATAAAATAAACTTATATATGAACAGAATGGTAAACTGGTGACCCACTCAAGATCTCCGTTTTATAAACATTTAGGAAAACATGCATTAAATGAGCAGTGCATTCTTCTTTCTTCTGCTGGTTAGGCCTTGGATTTATTAGTTTACGAGTCCACAATATTACTTTCTCACAAAATGATACCTGTCTATGTCCTGTTTCGTAATATATTTCTCTTTATATAGTAATCTTTTACAGGACCGTTTAATATAACTCTTTAACATGCTCTAAATGTAAAGAAACAATCCAGTATCAGTAAAATACTGCTTGCTATATCTTTCTCTAACACCTCATGTCCCCTCTCATTGGTATGGAACTAACAATCTTGCCTTCAACCATCCTGGTTTTAAAATACAGATAAAACCCATTTCATAAACAGATCTGCAGCATTTCAGAAGGCAGACTTTTATTATTGCATAAAAGCACATATAGGAGCATTACCTTTGTTAGGTTGCTCAGAGCAAGATAGAGAGATGATAGCTGAGAAACTCTGTGCACAAAGTTTTTGCTGGCAGCTTGTTCTTCCCAAAGCTGCTGAGCTTTTTCTTTTAATCTGTTGAGCTGAGGCTCATTACATTTTATTTCTTCAAGGACAGACTGCAAAGCATAAGCACATATGGTATTTGTTTAGTACGAATGCGAAAAACAAAGCAAGCAGCAAGGAAGGTAGATGGATAGGCATCAGAAAAATTATGTTAATAGACTTGGACATGCTAAGCCTTTCCTAATGATCAGTTTGACATGTGGCAATGTGCAATTGTTTCTTCAGAAGGTGGAACAAATTACTTTCCTCAAAATAGTGCTTCAGTTTCAAGCAGTTTTTCAGTAATCTAATCACAATATTTGTTAATGAAAAGTGGAATAAAATGGTCATGACATAAACATATTAATCAAGGTTATAAGGTTATAAATATTGTGTGAAGCCTAGTCTGTTGTTATTGATGAAATTTCTCTCTCTCACACACATGCTATTTTGAGTTCCATATTTAACACTGGGATTATAAAGTCAAGAAGTTGAAATTTAGGTTTCTCAAAGTATTAAACATGAATTCTATGATATTGCCTAGTCATTTTGTGAATATTTTGCTTTGCCAAGAGTAAGGGATTCCTTTTGCAGAATCAAATTAAATATCCCCTTGCAGCAATGAAGACGACATCAGCACTGGATTGAATAGTCTGGTGTTCAAAAAAGATTTGAGCTCTGAAATGAGATTTGCTAGATTCTCCCACAGCAGATAAAATGGTCTTTAGGCATATTTTCAACTGATCATATGAATCAGAACATATAACCTAAAGAAATGTATTGGCCAAAAATATGCTTAAATAAATAGAGCGATCTTATCTTAATATTACCTGTAATTTCTGATGTTCTCTCCTTTTAGTGGGAAGGTCATGCAGATTATTATTACTACTTTGCACCATCTCTTTGGTTTTATTCAACCAGTCTTGAAGAGGTTCAGCATTTGTTTCAAAGTCTTTCATCTGTACCTTTAAATTCTAGAAAAAAAATCAGGGTAGGGAGCATTCATTACTAGTCCATAATTCTGGATAAAATATTTTCACCATATAGTTCAGTATCCAGAAGTGCTATTAGATCCAGATGAGGTATTTCTTTGCTTAGACAAAGAGAACCAAAATTCTGTACTGACTGGCCCAAATTATTGAAACAGAATATATGTCAGACTGTCTTTAAAGAATCCAGAATCTTTAGTTAATTAAAAGATAAATTGGCTTGCCAGACATATGGAACATATCTTCCCAGTATTAATTGGTTATATGGCCTTCCAGTTCTTTTGAAATATAATACAAGCTTTGGTTACTAATCTGTAAAACACAATAAAGGTTTGGGATTTCAGTATGTGTCTGCTTGGCTTTAGTAATTGTTCTCAGAAATTCTTCTTTGCATTTTCTGAAATGTAATTATGTTAAAAGTGACCAACAACAAAATGGCTTTGAAAACTTTATAAAAGGTCTAGATAAAAGAGGTATAGATAAAAGATAAGATCTATCATTTAGGCTTAATGTAGAATTATGCGCAAGTATATTTAGAAGGAAAAGTCAAAAATTGTTTCAACTAATTGATTTCTTTTGTAACTGATCTCATACCTCTAAAGCTGTTTCCTTTTGGTGCAGAGTGGAAATAAATTTCTTCCAGTCGTCTTTAGCTGAAGCAATTTTGGTGTGAATGGATTTAACTTTTTCTTTAGGTAATATAGAACTTAACAGTTCTCCTTTGGACACCACTAAATTTAATTTATGTTGACCAGTCTCAGTTTCAGATAAGAATTCCTAAGCCAAAATACACACATATTTAGACTAATGATAAAAATAGCAAGCAATATGTACAAACACAACATTTGCTAAACTCAACAAATAAAAAACTATAATTTATGCTGCTTGTGTGCCCTTTTATATCTAAGATGTAGAAAGTTTCTCTCCAATTACTGAAAGCTGAAAGAACATCTAACATCTAATACTTTTCATCTAAAAAGTATTTTAGTTACGTTTTTTAAGCCAATGTTCTATCAGTAGAAACCTCCAGTCTGCTTAGTTCTCTTTACTGCATTCATTAATACACATACACAAAGACAGTTTGGTTGTATCACCGTGGCACAATATGAAAAAATGTTTTGGACTTCAAGGCCAACTCTTGTCCAGAGAACACTTTAGGGCTAGCTGAGAAATGGGAAAGGACAGAATGCATTTGTACATTTGTACTTTGCTCATATGCAAACATAAATAAATGCTGGGTCCTCAGTGGTTCTTCAAGTATCTATTTTGTAAGTTATAAATAATATTTTATCCCTGGTCCTTAAGTACTATTCTGAATAACCATGATTCTGTAAGTGTTGATTATATACAAAGGTAACTTTTCTATGTGCTTTCTCCTCCTCGCAGCCTTGTAAGTTATTAATAACTTACTTATTTTTATTATATAATTTGTTATTAATAGCTTACAAGGCTGTGAGGAGGAGAAAACATATAAAAAGTTATCTCTGTATATAATCAACATTTACAGAATCATGGTTATTCAGAATAGTACTTAAGGACCAGGGAAAAAATATGAGTGTTTGTGGTGTGAACCAAAAGGCTCCACAAAATGTAAATAATTTTGTAACTCCGCAGAACATCGGCATACATAATTTCAAAAATGAACCTCGTCAGAGAATCCCATTTTTCACATGTTCTTTCTTGTGGAGAGAATTGTTAAGTGTTCCCACAGGTATAGCAAGTTCCCAAACTAAAGTACAGGCAATTCTCGATGTACAACCACAGTTGAGCCCAGAATTTCTGTTGTTGAGTGAGACATTTGTTAAGTGAATTTTGCCCCATTTTGTGACCGTTCTTGCCATAATTGTTAAGTGAATCACTGCAATTGTTAAGTTAGTAGCATGGTGGTTAAGTGAATCTGACTTTCCCATTGACTTTGCATGTCAGAAGGTTACAAAAGGTGATCACATGTTCCCAGGACACTCTCATAAATATGAATCAGTTTCCAAGCATCTGAATTTTGATCACGTGACCACGGGGATGCTGTAAACGTCGTAAGTGTGAAAAATGATCATAAGTCACTTTTTCAGTGTCGCCGTAACTTCGAACAGTCACTAAATGAACTTTTATACGTCAAGGATTACCTGCAAACCCTAACTATGGCATTTAGTAAAAGCAATCCAATTTCATAAGCTATACTTTGAGACTAGCTTGTTTCCAATAAACATAATTAAAATTAGCCACAATTTTTCTGTATTCAGGTAACATGACAATTGAATTTGAAGAATTACCTGTATTTTCTGTATGTTAGCTGTAACATCACTGACATTTTGAGGCACATCAAAACATTTGGCAGTAGTGATTTTGGAATTGACCAGCCATTGCTGAAAATCTCTGAAGACTGTCCTGAATCTCTGCTGCAAGGCCTGCTCTTTGCTTTGGCATCCCTTTGAAGCTTGTAGACAAAGACTTCAGGAACCATGTTAGTCAAATAGAAATATAGATTGGGGTTATATTAGGAAGAAAGAAGTAGCTACAACGTTTCACATGATACATGGCCTTTCAAGCAAGGGTGATGGATAATGAAAAAGTGACGTCTGACATGGGCAACAAAATGAAAATATGTTCTTTAAAAAGTGCCTATATTTCAGAGAGAGAAGAGAGAGAGGGAGAGGGAAAGGGAGAGAGAGAATAGACAGACAGACAGAGAGACACATTTATTTTTGCAGTCCATCTATTCTGCAGATACACCTGGGGCATAAATTTATAATACCTATGAGCACTATATTGCTTACTCCTGATTTATATGGTGATTCTCAAAAACTTTCATTAGCGTTGTAATGATCCAAGAAAAAACGTTGACAATGCTACATCAGTCTTCATCCCCGTGATCATGTTGGGCCAGGGATTTTGAGAGTTGGACTTGTACTTATCTTAAGGTTATCAGATTGAAATATAAACTTATAGTGTGTTTTATATAACAGAACTATATGGGGTCTTCATGTGCTAAATCAGAACAAAATAGTGTCCCCTACATTAGCATCTGTTATCTCAAAGAGGGATTCATTTTATTTTGTACTGGTGTAATATTTTAATGTGCTCCGAAACACATTTAAACGGTAATTACAGTATAGCAGAGCTTCGCAATGTAGATGGGAATACAGGATAACCCTCTACAGAAAGATCTTGATTTACAACCTCAATTGGGACAAGAATTTCTGTTGTTAAGCAAGGTGGTCATTAAGTGAGTTGTACCTGATTTTACAACCTTTTTTGCTGTGGTCATTAAGCGAATCATCACAGTCATAAAGTGAATCATGCAGGTGTTAAACAAATTCAGCTTTCTCCATTGACTTTCTTGTCAGAAGTCAGCTGGGAAAGTTTCAAATGTTGATCACGTGAACCTGGAATACTGCAAGCATCATAAATACATGCCAGTTGCCAAAAACCTGAATTTTGATTATGTGACCATGGAAGGTACAACAGTCGTAAGTTCAATAAGAGGTCATAAGTCACTTTTTTTTAGTGCTTTGAACAGTTACTAAATGTACAGTCATAAATCAAGAACTACCTATACAGAAGATGGAAACTTACCTATTATATTCTTTAAATAACTGGGAAACCTTTGCAGAATAGCTGCTCAAATCTTTGGAAAACCGGCAAAGATCATTTAACTGAGTCTTAATATCATCATTAATAGACTCGGCCTTTGTTAGGGCATCCAGCGTTTCCTTTATAAAACAAAACCACAATCAAAAATTATGTTTATGTAGCACTGGTAGCATAAGTGCTCTCACCATTTTTATATAAACTTTTAAAAAGTCTGATAGGATAGCAAACTTCAAGGGGGTCCTTGAAGTCAAACACATGTCCCTCTCAGGAGAACTCTTGATGCCATCTGCTTAATCAAAAGAACTTTTACTAAGAATCTAACATTCCCACGCAAAGCAACAAGCTAGTCTTGCCCCAGCAGCCAATATAGTACACCTATATTGTTTTAAGAACACCAAAGCACAGGACAGGTTGTTTTGAGAACACCAAAGCACAGGACAGATAACAGTTCATCTTTGAGGCACAGCAACCTTGGTATCAGGATGGAACAGGCTGGAAGGAAATCCATTCCATCTTCGAAGACGATCCCCCTCGCTAATTCCAAAGCAGCTATAGCAAAAGCGAAAGTATGCAAAAATGTTTCCCCAAAGCGACCTCCTACCCACCTCCACCAGAATGGAAGGGTACCTGAAAAAGGGGACCTGACACATGGTCTGACATGTTTTAGGGGAGGTACAGTCAGTCAAACACATTATCTAAAAAAGCAAATTGTATATCAATTCTTAGATAAACTCCAGGTTTTTAAAAATTGCAAATTTTATTATTTTTGGGCAGATAAAAATTCAGTAATGACACATATATTGGAAAATGCTTTTTCTGTGGGGATGCTGCAAAGGTCATAATCATGGGAACTGGTCAAAAGTCACTTTTTTCAGTACTGTTGCAACTTTGAATGGGCATTAAACAAATGGCTGTCAATTGAGGATTCCTTTATAATTTTTTCCCTCTAAGAAGAGGAAGATTTTAGTCCAATTCTCACTGGCTGGATGTAATGGCCTCCCACTTTAATTACAAAGTGACAGGATAGTATATAAAAGTGTTATTTCCCTTTGAACTGTAGTTTCTCTCGCAGTGTTCAACCTTCCTACAATACACCTTTTTGTGCTTCGTTTATATTCCAAAGGAGTTTAGGAAGCAGGGACAGTCAGGGCATCTGTGGAAGTTGGAAAAACAGAGAGCACCCATCGCCATCCCATAAAACCAAGCAAGCTAATAGAATATATTTTGAATTACACTAAAACTTAGAAAAGATGTCTTTTTTTACCATACAAAAGACTTATGTACACTATTGAGGAAAGCATCCTGGAAAACTGAGTCTGCTTCTGCTAAGAGGCTCCACGTTTAGTTTTTAAAAGATCAATGAAATGCAGTGTGAGTACACACAAGAAACTGTGAAATACTTCCACAACATTGGTGACATCCCTGCAGTTTTATATGTAAACGCAAGTGTCTTGAAACTTCAATGACTAATAGATGCATCTGGATTTTTGAAAACACCATGGATGCAGTCACAAAGTGGTTATTCTAAGAGATAGAAACAGTTATGAAGCACCCATTTTTTTCAACATGACCAAGCCAGAGTGCTCATTTCTAATTTCTCCCTTCTCTGGGAAGATGGATATAATTCCCATCAAAGTGCTGAATCTAGCAGCCACCCATTATTTTCAGGAATATCTTATAACAGCCTTTTGGGAAGCAGGGGGATTTAATTATTTTTTTTTGCAATAAAGATGTTACAGCTGGCACATTTTGCTTTGAAACATTCTACTTTCTGAAACTAAAATACATACAAAAAAAGGGGGGGGAGAATCTAAGTGGAACAAGCACAAAGATGTATGTTACCTCCTTTGGACTCCAGGCTGGAGACCCTGCAGTTATAGGCCAGTCCGGTGCTGCAATATTAACTTTTCAGTCAAGAGAGCACTTAAAGTTCTCGTTTTTGCATTTCTTGTGTCCTGTACTGTTTTTGTTTGAATGAGAACTCTCTTCTGGCCATTAGCAACTTCTCTCTCCTCCCCCTGCAAACACACACACACACCTCCCATCAAAGTGTAGGACAGCCTCACAGAAAGAAAGCAGTTTACCTTTTCTCGGTGCCAGCATTCAACCAGCTCTTGGTCTGTGTGCTTACTGTCCAGAGGGGTCAGGCCTTCAGACCAGGTTGCAAGCAACGTGCTGAAGCGCTGCAAGGCCTCTTCCAGAAGAACAGCTTGAACTGCAAACTCCTGCTCTGACCAGGCCATCTGACTCTCCAGTTCCTGCAGCTTGTTTTGGGATTGGAAAGCATTCTCTTCCCACTGTTTCCAGTCGGACTGGAGGGCTTGCATTTCGGCGTCCATGTCTCTGCCCCCTTGAACGCTTGTGTTCTTTTTCACGGCAGGAGCCAGCGTTTCGATCCTGTGGAGGCGACCCTCACCAGTCTGTCTGGAATCTATCAGCTCCTGCAATGGAATATCACCATGGTAACTGAAATGGCCGGGATCCACTTCAGCCGAACAAGCCACATGCAGCATTTTTACAGAGCTGTGAACTGCTCACTCCACAACTGTTGGCAGTTTCACCAAAAGTGTGTGCAAGCTGTGCTAAAATGTAAGGGGAAAGTAAAAACAGAAGCCCAGGCAGAAACAAAACAAAGCAAAACTATGCCTAAGCGAACAACAATCAGATACTTAGAAGATACTTAGAATCCAACAATCAGATACTTTAAACAACAACAATCAGATACTTTAAAAGATACTTAGAATCCAACGGGAGGGGGGGAGGAGTAACAATTTTCTGAGAAACGCGGATTTCATTAAAATAAACAAGGCATCTGGTTGCTTTTAGAAGTGCCATCAGCTTAACTGAACAGAAGAAGCAATGCGGAATATAGCAAAAATATTTAAGCAAGTTTGTCCACTCTGTAGTATCATTATTTTAATGAGAAAAAAACTTTCTTATTTTAAGCATTTTATGCAATACTTTGTTTTAAGTATTAGATAAAGTGGCAACTTTGCTACATGGCATATAAACTGGATTTGGGGTGAACAATTGTTTCACGGTTTCTTCTGTATTGCTTTATAATTGCCATTTTGATCTACTTAATAATCACTGTTTACCTGCAGAGCCAGTCTTTATAAATATGATTAAATAGAACTATATGCTCAGCCGAATATAAAAAAAAATATGTTGGATTTTTCTAAGGATAAAGGGTTCTTTCAATCTACAGATACTGTAGTCCTCAATTTACAGCTTGCTAACCAAGGCAATTGTTAAGTGAGTCATTCCTGATTTTATGACTTTTTTGACATGGTTGTTAAGTGAATCACATAATTGTTAAATGAATCCAACTCCCCCCCCCTTGACTTTGCTTGTCAGACCTTACTGGGAAGGTTGCAAATGACGATCACATAACCTTGGGATGCTGCAACTGTCGTAAATTCATGTCGGGTGCTAAGCAGCCAAATTTGATCACGTGACTGGTGGGATGTTATGACAGTTATAAGTGTGAGGACCAGTCACTTCTTTCAGTGCTACTGTAACTTTGAACGGTTGCTAAACCAACAGTTGTAAATCAAGGACTATCTGTATATAAGATTTTTCATCTAATAGAGGGATCCCAGTGGCAAAATAAAAGCTTTTTTTTTTTTTTGCAGAAGTCCCTCTTTCTTGTTCCTGTGTGAAAAATTACTGAGAGAAAGAGAACAAGAGAATTCAGTGCCTTCCATTCTGCTGCAGGAAGACAGTCAGGGGAACTAAAAGTGCCCAATCTGGTTCTAAAGAAATTAGAGGGTTTTCTATACTTAAAGCTCAGAATATCTTAACACATATACAGAAATTAATAACGAAACTACGAAACAATTTCTCACATTGATTTTGGCTAATTTTTTCTGTATGGCAGACAAATCTCCTGATGTGTCTGACCAGCGGTGAAGCTCTTCTTTTGCTGAATGAAGCCAATCAGAAAATTCATGCACTGCATCGAGGTGTAACAGATGGTCTTTTACAATATCTTCAGCTATTTTCATCTTTTCCTGTAAATCAAAAGGAGACACTTCAAAACTGTGTTTAAGGAACTGAAACAGTATTTTTCTTCTGCTTGATGCAATCAACCCAGATTGGTTTAATCTGAAAATAGTGTGAAGAGAAGTGGTTTGCTATCACTATTATTTTTGTCTAATTATACTGTTGGTCAAAAATGACTAATACCATCTAGAGCAGTGATGGCAAATCTTTTAGACACCAAGTGCCCAAAAACTGCCCTGCCCCCCACCCCACACCACCCACAGGGCCATCTACCGCCTCCACGGCCCGCCATAGATCCCCCAGGCGGCCCTGCAGCACCATGGTGGCCACGCCCTCTGCCTGCAACCCGCAGCATCTGCGCACAACAGGACGCAAGGGCGGAGTCTTGCCCCTGCTGCCCAGCTGCCATGTCCTTGGCTGTGCTACCCTATGCAGGCCATGCACAGGGGGTGTCTCTCCTGCTGGTGAGGAGGGGGCTGCAGGGAGAGGGAGGGCTGGGGTGATGATGCACATGCCCACAGAGAGGGCTCTGCGTGCTGCCTCTGGCAGGTGTGCCATAGGTTCGCCACCACTGATCTAGAATTTCAAAGTTGATTTTAAAAATATTATGAACGCTGCATTTGTGCAAATAAATAACTTTCTGGTATTCATTAAGGAAGGCCTCTATTTTTAAGCTCATGGACAGTATGATTTTGAAATAGGTGCAGCTACTTAAAAAAGTTGATTCATTAAAGTAAATCCATTTAAAACAGTCATATCTTTTTTTCATGGTTGTGTGGACACTGTTAAGATTTCATGCAGTTTTTATCTGTTGGATGAGTAGTACAGAGGTGTCATGAAGTCTGAAGCACTCTTTTGAATCATTTTCAAAGAGTGCCCAGCCCTAATATCGTTATTGCTGCCTCACATAATAAGACTAGCGAAGCATGGTTCTCTCTGTTGTAGAGAAACAAGAGATTTATTATCAATACAAGAGATTACTAATCATACAATGTTTGAGCTTGTCTGATTAAATAAAGAAAAGCTCCCTAATCTAAACAAGGTACAATTTATACACAAGGTTTTTATAGCTCTATTGAGTTTAACTCTAAAGTTAACCTTAAACTTCCTCCCAAGAGCTCTGGGATTTTGTAAAATGATGAAAGTAAATATATAAGCACCAGTTTGCTGTTAACATGGAAGCTGTTATGGGACTGCTTGAGAAGAAGGGGAAAAATCAGAAAATAAATTACAGAAAACAGCCAGGAGAGGAAAATCATATTAATTGAATTTAATATAACTTCATTTAATTTATTTAGCCGTAGTGGCACAGTGGTTAGAATGCAGTATTGCAGGCTAATTCTCCTGACTACCAGCAGTTCGATCCTCACCTGCTCAAGATTAACTCAGCCTTCCATCCTTCCAAGGTTGGTAAAATAAGGACCCAGATTGTTGGGGGCAATAGGCTGAGTCTGTAAACTGCTTAGAGAGGGTTGTAAAGCACTATGAAGTGGTATATAAGTCTAAGTGCTATAGTGCTATTTCAAATATACGTATGGTGGCCCATCTAAGAACACAATTCTGGATAGCTCACAACAATAAAACCAAAAAGAAAAAGCAAAAATCTGATGGTTCAGCCATTCACTTTCAATGCCTTCAACCTCCACTGACTTCTATCTCACCCTTTCCTAGAGCCTGGAGCAGAGCCAACTTTTTATGGCCTTCTGAAAAGCTAAAAGAATGGGGGCTTGTTGGATTCCTTGTGCAAAAGGATTCCACATGGCAAAAAGGACCTACTTCCTAGGTCACACCAGAAGGCAACATTTAAGGGAAGGGGCCCAGAATTTCCCTACTCTATCTGATCTTGTATCATCTCAGAGACAGATGATCATGTAAATTATCTGACCTTTTGTAATATAGAGCTTTAAATGTGATAACCAGCACCCTGATTTTACTGATAAAGAAATTTGAATAGTGTAGCTTTGCAACAATGATATAATAAGGGCAACTATGAGGTGTACAACACTAGTGAAAGGAAGGAAGAAGAGATTAAATAGAAAATATGTAAACACTAACTCATTACAGTCAAGGAACTTTTTATTCCTTAGCCATTCAGTCTCAGAGACTGTACTGCTTCTTTGTTCATTAGACCCTGAAAATTTTCTGAATGTATTAATAGTTTCCAGAATTGTAACTATTGCGTGGGCTAAGATATTCTCTTGCATCTTTCTTTTAAGTTGGAACTAGTAGCTTTCTAAAATGTAGTTAAATGTCATAAAAGAAATGACATTCAAACATTGGGTTTCCCTCATTATTCAATTCTCTGTTCAATCTGTCTTCTATTCTTTTCCTGCTATCTGTTCTACGCTCTCTCCCCTTCCTTTGTTATTTTTAGTTGTTTTCATGACTTTGACCCTACTTGTTTCATTTTGGGTGATAGTTATGTTGGATTTTTTCCATTTTTTTTCAATGAGATCTCTAGTTCTATTTCAAATCAGAGATCAGGCCCACACTAATTTATGTTTTACTTCAATTACAAATGACTGGATTGAATTAATAAGTTCAGCTGATTTTTTTAAAGCACATTACAATTTAGCATAATGTGTGAATCCTGTCATAGATTCATTGGATCTGTTTGGTAATTCATATAATTATGTTGATCATATAATTATATTAGCATACATTTTAACCTTTGAACTTTCTTAATTAAAACTTCTCTAATTATGGGTGGCCTACATATTACAAAATCTTCACCTTAGCAACCGTTGCAATATTTGTGAATTGTGTTTTCAACTCCTCTTGAGCAGTTTCTCCAAAAGAATCATCCTGTGTTTTCTCGTGCAGTTCTCTGGCTTTTACTATGAGCTGGTGTAGGTCATTAGAATGCTCTTCCACTTCTGAAACAATAGCTTGGAAGCAGTCCAGCTGGGAAAATTTCTCTTTCAGGCCATTCTGAGGTTCCAAAGGCTCTTTCAATTTGTGATCTATTGAATCCAACCACTGATCCAGCTGACTTTTCTTCTCCAGGTGGCAATTCCACTGATTTATGACAAACTCCAGTAAGCTTAATATAACAGAAACACACATTGAAATCAAAATATGAAAAGTTATTAGGGAAACAAATTGAGTTTAAACATCAAGAATGTTGCAAAATGTATGTTCCAGTATGATTCTCTACTTGTAGATAAGCAAGAATAAGGACATGCTATGAATATGGGGGAAGGAAGAAAAGGCTTCTCAAATGATTGAAAGGGCGGTTAATAAATTTTTCTGCATATTTTATATAAAATAGTGCCTTCCCTTCCTTACTTCTCTTAACAACATTTCTGTTGGGGAGGGGTAGGAAGACTAATACTGCCATTTCTTTAATTCATTCTATTCAATGCTGGATTTGAGGTGGTTTCTCCAGGAGCTCTCCATGTCTCACATTACATTTTGAGAAGGTCCTAATTTTCTCTAGTGAGGAGGAAAAAGAGGCAGGAAACTTCCTTTTATGAATTTCCCCCTTTTCATTAATCTTGGGTTCTGAGCAATATCTTTTACTTAAGAGTTAATTCAGGAAATCATAAAGTCTCAATGAAGAAAAATGACCAGAATGAAGCAGCAACATAAAGGTTTTACCTTTGACAGCTGACCGAGGTGCTGACAATGCTGCCCCAGAGGTCTTTTAATCTTTGCAGCTGGCTCTGAATCACTTTCTGTCCCTCTTCATTACTTGTTTTAAGGGCTTGTTCAGCTTTGCCAATGGCCATGTTCAACTTGACCTCTCCTTCCCCTTTCATTAATAGGATTTCCTAGGACACAAAAGTTCCAGTTCAACACTTTTCAGAGAATACCTAAAACCATCTTGTGCATGGTTTTACCTGTTCTGCGGGCATGACAAATGGAAAAAGTTTTATCCAGGTAGCTTTGTCCATTGGGAATATAGTAACCTAGATTTTGCTCCCTGTTGATTGTCCCTTAGGGGATTATTATCATAAAATTATGTAGGTATTTGTTATTATGAGAGACTTTGTAATGATCTTGAAATAATACTTTGAGAATGGATGGGTTGTTGGTGACAAAAACTCATGGATATTTTCTTATTTGGAAATCAGTATTGGATTGGCATTTTACCACTGATGATGATGATGATCATCATCATCATTTCATGATGATATTAAAAACTCTCTGAAAATGTTCCATATTAACTTTTATCCAAATATAACATGAATTAACAATAAAAAGTAAATATAAAGGGCAAAGTAGAAAAAAATGGATAGAATTATAATTTAAATACCTCGTTTACTTATTTCCTGCCTTTAACTCAATGTAGTGAACCTATCCAACACACCTTCCTCCTACTATTTTCCCCACAACTATAACCCTGTGGGTAAGTTGGGCTGAGAGAGAATGACCGGCCCAAGGTCACCCAATCAGCTTGCATGTCTGGTCCTGGCTGGTCAATCATTGACTTTGGGAAACAGTTTCAATTTTACCTAAATTTTAGTCAAAACGTTGTTAAGACAAAAGTTCTTTGATGTCAGTACTTCTATTCTGTTGCTATTTTACCTGAATTTGGAGGTGTCTTTTCTCCAAGGTCACTTTGTCCCCAAGGGTGCCCTCAGCACAGCTGAGTTTTTCTTGAACATCCTTTACCCAGGTCCACATATCCTGCAGAGCTTCCTCCAAAGTCTGGTGATCTTGGAGGGCTATCTGAGAGAGCCGCAGCTTCTCCTTTACTTCCTGGATTAAATTCTGATAAGCAGAAAACTGCTGAGAGGCCAGGCGAACCTCCATTCCAGTGCTGTAGTCTTTCTCACTTAAAAATTGTGCCTTTTGAGAGAGTTTATCAAAGGATTCTCTAAAAAATAAAATGTAAAAAGCTGTTATAAATGCATCTATAAATATATAATTATGAATACATATGGGCAAACCATGCTATTGCAGAAAGATGTCAAAATATGGTTTAGATATGAAAGCTAATATCTTCACACAAAAGATCAAATCGCAATCATTATAATTATTAAAAAAAATTGGACATTGCTAGATGTTACATTCAATTCCTGGTCCCTATTATGAGCACTGATTCTCAGGCAACTTAAATTACTATCTTGTTGTTTTATATGATGTGATTACTTGATACCAACAATATAAGCACTGTATCAGTCCGTTGTTAGAGGTGAATATAGCAGAAAAAAGTGGCAAGCTTAATCTGTGCTTTAAATGTGCATTGTGATGAGATCAACCTTTTTCAGAGATTCTAGAAAAATGGGTATAAAAATTACGTGCCTCGCTTTCAAATATGTGAACTACTTTCATTTATTTCTCAATAGAACAATACGAATTGTGCCTTATAAAATAAATTCATTATTAGAACCAAATTCAAATCTCTGTTATTTATTGAATTCTGTAAATAATGAAGTTTGCAGAGTTGTGGCTTTCTGCTTTCAGCTGTACCAGACCAGCAAATAAAATGTAGGGTCATTGTTATAATGGTACGGCAGATAAAAAGAGAAGAATTAGTTAATAAATTATGGTTTTATACCTTGCAAGCAGAAGTTCTTCCAAAAAGGCTTCTACTTTCTGTACCTCATCTTTCTTATCTGGGATGTGCTGTCTGTGTTCACCCAGAGCTTCTGTGTTTATTCTTTCCTTCTTTTCACGAAGCCACAAACTCCAGCTTTTACACTGGTCCTCAAAACTGTAATAAAACAAGCAAATAAAACAGTACCACTATTGTTAGATAAAAATACAGGATGCAACATGCACCTACTTGATCTGTATGTATCTTAAAAATAACACCAATTTTTTGAACAACACTGACAAAGAACATACTTCTCTATAGCTGTAAGTATTCTAAAAATACTTAACAAGGATCCAAATATGGCAAAGCAAACCATGAGAATTATTGTGACTCTGGAACTTTACCAATTCTAAACTGGCACGGTGTGCAGTTATCATCACAGTCAATGAAGAAACTGAAAATACTAGGATGATTGCTCCCAAAAAACAGTTTTCAAGCAATTAAATCTTCGAATGATAATTATGTGAGCAGTAAAGTAGGTCCATTACACTTATATTCTTCTACTACACCCCAACAACAGACCTGTCTGCCTCCTCCTGTGCATTTAAGGGACAAGATGCTCTAAATAGGATTGCAGATCATACCAAGATTCTGCAAAGCAGGAGCTTCCTCTCCAATAAGCAGATGGTAAGCAGGGTGGCTAGCCAACCTTCTATGTGTTTCTGATCATGTTGAAATGAACACTCCATACTTCCTTGTTTCCACCACAGATAAATTAGGCATTTCTACTGAAAATAGTACCTTCTAAATCAAAACAAAATGCAATAATACATCTTACAGAACATTCACTCTGCCACTGTGTTGGCCATTATTCCATTTTTTCCCCAATTATATCCTAAAACTACATTTGAAGATGGTCAGACAGAAATAGTAGAATAAATGTGCAGCTCTTATTGAGACTATTTTGTATTTTTGCCATTTAATTTAGGTATAGCGTAAGGCAATATATCTATATACTATATTAAACATGGATATCGGAAACTTACCTTTCCAATTCTGCAATGCATTCTTCCAAATCTTGTTTATCTTTCAAACATTGTTTTAGAAATGCTTCAAAGTCCTGATGAGCTTTAGATATCTGTTCTTGAATACCATTCACAGACGGTTTAGGCAAATAAGTACACAGATTTTCTCCTTCCTGGCAGGCTGACTCCAGTTTAGCCTTTCCTTCATTAAAAGAGTCTAGCACTTTCTGAGTAAAACAAATACACAAATTGATAAGGGTAAAGAAAAATGGAAAGGGAAATAGATATGAAGAGAGAGCATACCTAACTTTCATCTTGTATTTAACTTTCAAAAGTACAACAATCCAAGTACTACTTGATTTATGCATATAAGAACTTTAATCTATGGTGAATGGTAATATATGTTGATGATATCAGAAAAATAATTGGAATAATTTACAATGGATTTTTTTTCAGACTGGACAAATGGGAAGCAAAATGGTAAATTACTTATGTACATATGATGATTTGTGGCAGAATAAATAAATAAGAACACCCCAACAATAGGCTATCTTATAAGTCTTCTACGTTAAAGAAACATTTTTTTGAATTGTATAAATGCTACTAATGTTAACATTGTAAAAATAGCTAGTACTATTATTATTTTTTATGAGATGTTGATTTTGATTTTACCAATACAAATATGTACTTTAATAGTACTTACACACTTGCACTTAAATTTTATATAATAACTAATAGGCCATTTGAAATTATATATATAACTTTTATTAATGTAAACTTTTCAGTGGTGAGAACATATCTGAAAACCTAGAAAGCATTTATGATATTGCTGTATGATTTTTTTTTTCTGTAAGTTCATGGTAGTGTTGATTCCTGGTAACTGCTTGGACCAGTCCCTGCAGTTTCTTGATAAGGTTTTGGAAAGTGGTTTGTTCTTGCTCTTTTCCTAGAGCTGAGAGAGAGTGACTGGCTGAAGGTCACCCAGTTGGCTTCCTATTGAAGGTGGGACTAAAACTCATAGTCTCCCAGGTTCTGCCTTAGTTCTTTAACCACTATACCAAACTGTCTGTAGGCTACATCAAATAGTATGAGAGACAGTTAAAATTTTTGACTCTTATCCAAACTCTTGGTTTGGATAAGAATTCTATGAAAAAACTATAAAAGGTCATTAATATTGCATTCTGTCTGTTGCACATCATGATATAAAATCATTGTTTGACCTTTGTAAAGATAGTGGTTTAACAACAAGCACAAAAAGAATTGCTCAATGATTTCCTAATATTATCCAGAAAAGTCTGCAAGGTGAGCAACATGGAACTCATTCATTCCTGCAACCTTACCTGTAGTTTGTGGAGTTTTGCTTCAATAGCTTTACTGTCCCCAGATGCAATATTTATATCTTTTACTGCAATTCTCAGATTAGAATACCAGTTTTGAAACTCTTCCATAGATTCTTTAAAAAAAAAAAAAAGGAGATACCAAGCATTATCATATAATAAGGCTGATTTATCTATTCCATACTTAAAATTCAACAAGAATGTAACAGTATAATGGTTCTGGACTCATGAGACCTCACAAAAGCCTGTAGAAAAGATGGCAAGAGACTGCAGGTTGTACCCTTGTAAATGTAACAAACAGAACAAAATGAAAATAAAAGTTGAAATGGATTATCTAATCCTTGCTAGCCTAAGATAAGGATAGAGAAAGATGTCACAGGAAACCAGGGAGACCAAGATGATCTCAGTAATACAGAACAAGGAATAGGGAAGCCAAGAAGAGGAGCTAAGTAGCCAGGATAGAATTGTGCAATTCATACAGGAAGTGAAAGCACATAGTTGGAGAAAGCAAGGAAACTTGTCCATGCACACCTTTATACACTCACACACAGAAAGCATATACTTGCAAGCATGCATAAAAAATGAGTGATGTCCCCAGTATTTGTGCTTGCCCCTATCCACAAATATAATATTAGTAATTGCCAGGATACTTTTTCAAAATTACTATTGTGTCCGTGAAACCAAGCAATAGAGGACTTGGAAATATCTATAAAATATACTTTCAATAACGGGAATTAAATGAAAACCTAGCCCCCACATGAATTCATGATGTAAATGGAAACTTTATTTTAATACTGGCATAATTGTCTTCAGCATACATTCCTGTGGGTTACATGATTCATATATTAAATTCAGTGAGAACTCACGTAAGAAATGTTTTTCTAGGGACTCCTGTAAAGATCCCTGCGTTTTCAAACTCAACTGATTTACAGCTTCAAATTTCTTTATCAGGGATGTTATAGTGCCTCCAATAGTTTCCAACTCCAATGATGGATATTTGCGACAGAGGCCATTAAGCATTTCCTGTGTAGAATCAAAATTGTTCTGCTGTTGGCGGATCTCCTTCTGTATTTTCTGAAGGAACAATGATATTATTAGAACATTTAAATACATTAGAACATTACTTAAAACCTGTTTTATTGACTGAATATGGAGATTCTCAATCATCCAGGTCATGATGTACTTTTTCCAAAAGGCAAGTGGACTTTTTTGGTGTTTTTGTTCGAAAATGTTTTGCTTCTCATCTAAGAAGAAAAACTGAAAATGGGGAAAGTCCTTGGAATACTAACTAATAGCCAAAATTTAGCAACTACTTTTAAGAGAAATGTTAATGGACTACCTTGCCAAACTTCAAGATATCTAAGTCCCAATTCTTTGTGCTAAAACTTCCGGTCAGGGCAAAACTGGACTAATCATTAAACATAAGTTGAATAATCCCTAAATCTGAAAAAAAAAATAAAGCAGTCCACAGTACTGCATTTTCAATTAAAGAACTGTCCTGATCATGTTGCTATATCTATATGATGTGAACAGAAGAACACTTTTTCAAGTGCTCTTATTTCCTCAATCTGAAAATCTAATTTTTCTCGGAGATTGAGGAAATTCACTTAGAGAAAGAAAAGCTATATTTCTTCGAAGTACATACATTTTACTCAAAAGACAAAAATTACAGCCATGTGATCTGAGACATTTTAAATGCTTTTAACAGCACAGCATTAACTCTGACCCCACATTTTTTTTCTTCCCATTAAATGGCAATTAACCTCTAATGGATGAAGATTTAAAATAGTGGATTTGTTCACGGGGTTTATTTTAAGGGATTGATAACAAATTAAATGCCCCATGTTTTTATTCTAATTTGCTCAATGTCTGTTTATTAGTTTTATGCTACTTACATTGACTCTCCCAAGGTCTGATGGAACCTGACTGTGAATGCAGTTTAATAGTGATTCTTCTGTATTGACAAACCAGTTTTCCATCTGAGTAACGAAGTTATATAACTGTGTCTTCTGAGAATTAAAATCTTTCAAAGTTTCTTTAGCTGTATCGTACATTGCTTTGCTATGCATTATCTTCTTCTTTAAATCAGCATCTAAAAACTAGAAATAAATATGGATACACTAAAGTAACAATCAAGACTATTCAAAAATAAATGTATAAAACTGACAGTCAAGACTGTAAGGTGTATTTGAACTGTTTTGGCGAAATACAAAAAAAAAAAGACAAACCACCCTATTGAAAGAAAAAGAACAAACTTTTTTTAAGCCATTTTTAGGCCTGATTTTAAAAAAGGTTTTATAATATATTGGTAGTTATTAATAAATTATAGTGTATTTTTTTTCAGGCAACAAGTAAAATGTCTTTGATCAGGGATACAGATTTTTATAAATCTTTTTCTGCTCTGCCACACAGCATTAGATGGTTTCTCAAGCTGTAGTTTGTTATGAACTTCAGCTGTATTTTCGATAAAAAATTTGGAATGGGAAAACAAGAAAAGTTACTTTGAAACCTAGAAATTTATAGATACTTATCAATATGGCTAATCATAAACCAAGTGGAAAATCACTAGAGCTTACTCTATCTCTTTGCTATCAAACATGTATGTGAGGACACATTAAATTATGTACAAGCTGTATTGATTTCTTTACTTTTGAATTTCTTATAGAGACGTTCCGTATATAAAAACTGCACCTTTATTTTTAAATTTCCCATTTTGCTTCCAGATTGGTATCTGAAACGGATTGTTGGAACTGAGATGGGCAGCAAATAAATTTCATAAATTTATAAATAACTTGATTATAATACTAAAAATTATGCATATACTATATTGTTTCATACAGTGTTTTTTAAAGGAAAAAAATTCACAACAAGGCCATGTATAATAGAAGAATCAAAATCAGTAGCTATGACCTAGAAAAGATTACATAATGGGTAAATTCTGCCTTTGAATATAATGTTTTAATTGGAACATTTCCACAAATATTTTTATTGATTCAAACAATGTTTATGAAATGGAATGCTTTTATCCAGTGCTCCAAATAAATTATAGATTATAACAGTCTAACACTACTTTTGATCCAATGGGTGAACAATTTATATTTTCTTCTCATTTGGGGTTGTTGGGAAGATTTAAAGAGTGAAATGAATGCCTGAGCTCTGCAGAACTTACATATCTGAATTCTTACAGAAATATTATATATCTATTTTGTCATCTTCCACCATTGCAGAAAAAAAGGTTCCAGAGCAAAGCCATGCCCAATGTAGGAGATGACCAGGCAGAACGCAAGGGAAGGGTCAAATGTGTCATCAGTCTCAAGTCCTTTTGCGCCCACAAGAGATCTAAGTCTGGCCCACCTTGAATTCCACTGACTCTTATCTACATCCTATTTCCTTTGACCTTTAGTAGATCAGATTAGTGTAGAGAGCATTTGCATACAGTAAACCCAGGGCTTTTTTTTCTCATAGAACGCTCAGAACGGAGTTCCGGCACCTTTTTTGGATGGAACCTTGTAGGGTAGGCAAGGCGGGTTGTATGATGTGTGTGAGTTCTGGCATCTTTATTTTTTTTTAGAAAAAAAGCACTGAGTAAACCTATATTTATTTGAAGTTTCTGGACTCCTGATTTCCTGGATTTGACACCCCTCCCCCCCAATCAGAAAAGTCTATCTTACCAGAAGAATTGGAGGAAGTTCTTCTAAATTTACCAATTCTTTAAGCTCATATATCTTTGAACTCATTTGCTCCAACTTCTCTTCTTTGTGCTTCAACTCAGACTACAAAGGAACACATGAGGGAAATTAATGTCTTCATTTCTGTCATATCTTAACATTTGCCATTATTCAGGTAAGGAAAATTTAAAAGACTGCACTTGAAATATAGCAAACATAAATATTTTGTTCCTGGCACATTCTTGCTCCAACTGAAAGAAAGAGTTATACCATTCTGTGTACAGGTAGTCCTCACTTACTGACCACAATTGAGACCAATACCTCCATTGCTAAGTTAGTTGGTTGTTAAGTGAGACATCTCCTGACTGCGACTTGTGATTTTATACTGCTGGCTTCTTCATTGATTCTGCTTGTTGGGAGCTGACTGTGAAGTGCAAAATAGCAATGAGGTGACTGTGGGATATTGCAACAGTCATAAAAACCTTACAGTTGCAAAGAATCTGAGTCTCAGTTATGTTACCACAGGGACATGGCAACAGTCGTAAGTATAAGGGCCAGTTGTAAAGTTAATTTTTCAGCCCTATTGTAACTTTGAATGGCCAGTAAATAGAGCAGCGTTAGTGTTTATAATGCCTTGGTCAGACCACACTTGTTATAATGCATCCAGTTTTAGTTGCCATGATATAAAAAAGAGGATGAGACTCTAGAAAGAGTTCAGAGAAGAGCAACAAAGATGATTAGGGGACTAGAGGCTGAACATGTAAAGAACAGTTGCACAACATTAGAATAAATATGAATTTAATTTTTTCTATTGGTATATTATCTGAAATAAAGTTATATGGATCCATTGATTTCTGAAGCACATTGTTTTGTAATTTATTACTTTGTAATATAGGTTCAAAAACATATGAAGAATGGTTGCAGGATTTCGGTTTGACTAGTCTAGAGAAAAGAAGGACTAGGGGGGACATGATAGCTGTATTCCGGTATTTGAGAGGTTGCCACAAAGAAGAGGGGGTCAACTTATTTTCCAAAGCATCCGAAGGCAGGACAAGAAGCAATGGATGGAAACTGATCAAAGAGGGAGGCAACCTGGAATTAAGGAGACATTTCCTGACATTTAGAACAATTAATCAGTAGAATGACTTGCCTCCAGAAGTTGTGAGTGCTCCAACACTGGAGGTTTTTAAGAAGAGATTGGACAACCATTTGTCTGAAATTGTATAGGATTTCCTGACTGAGAAGGGGGTTGGACTAGAAGATTTCTCTGTTATTCTGTTATTCTGTAATATGCCTCTAGATGAATTACATAATCCAGAAGTCCTCAATATGCCGCTTTTCATTAAACATATATATTTTTTACAACAAGGAGCATTTTGCTACACAAATATAAGCACATAGCTTAGAGTAGCTAAACACATTACACTCAATTCTCCTAATTTTAACATGTGCTAAGAATTTAAAATTGGATATAGTAAATATTGTATATTATGGCACCTGAAATTCATCCAAGAAAATTTCAGCTCCACGACAGTTCGCCAAGTTGTTTATGATGTCATTCAACTGGGAGATTGTGTTATTGCACCATCCTTCAATATTATCACGGATGGCAAGTATGTCTTCCCACAAAGTCACACTAACGCTCAACTTATCTATGTTGTCTTCAATTTTTTCTGAAACCTGTTAAGCAATGAAAGAAACCATTTCATTTCATTCTGGTTTACTCCATTATAGCTTGTAAGCTACTCATTTCCAAAGAGCTCTAAGTAGTTTACATCAAGTAATAACAATATGGAAATAATAATAATAATAATCTACAAAACAAACATTCCCTAATGGCACTTCCCAACAAAGGCAGGTCCATCTTCATTGTCTCCAATGCTTTCCTAAAGAGAAATGTCATCAAGGCTCTTTGGAAGCCCAGCAAGGAGGGTATCATGTCAGGTAAGAGGAGCATTACTCATAATCAACTGTTCTGAGTTTAGTTTGAGTCTAGGTTTACCCATCCAAACCCTAGTAGCTTCTAGGCATTGACCAGCAAAAGGTGCAGAGATGACTACCACCTCACCCAGTGGTTTTACATAGCAGGGAAGAGAGGATCAAGCCCTGTTGGGCTCCAAAGCTGAGGACCCTAGTGCCTCTCTCCCCCTCCATTAGCAACATGATAATTAAGCTATTACTTGATTAAAGAACACTCAATTGATGGATCTCATGAGTTGTCATTAATTTATTATTTGGTGAGGCTAGCATCTCCTACTCCTGGTCACTGGAATATTGTTTATGGCCAAACAAGGGTAGGTGGTATCATTTTCACCATATGTGAAAAAATAAGTGAGACAAAAATAAAAGAAACCTTTTTTTCAAAATTGTTCAAATTCTTAACATTTTATAGCACTTTAAGGTAATCCGATTTCCCAACCAAACTGCTATTAAATGAAAGTCTTCAATTAACTACAAATGTGTAAATGGTGCCCTAACCATGAACTGGGACATTAATAATAGAAACTACCAGGTTCATAAACACAAACTTGTTTCTCTTAATTATGAAAAGAAAAACAAACTTTTGTTAAAATTATGCCACATCAAAAACCACATAGTATGACGTGAAATACAGTAAAAACAATTTATTTCCTAATTACTTCTGCAAGAATCAACTTGTTAGTAATTATACCCACAAGATACTGATTGAAGTAGTAATGGATTAAAATCCATGGTAAAAAGAGAGCAGAAGTTGTTTTAAAATGAGAAGATATTCAAAATGCTAAACTGTAATGTGGTTTAATTGTTTCTGCCTTAGCATGATAGGGAAACAAAATCACCATAGCTTATTCAACAAACCATAGTTAAAGTCAGCTTAAGCAAGCTGCTGATAATTATAGCAATGTGTGTTATAGTAAAATATCCAAATTCTCTCTAAGAGAAAAGTTATTTTAGAATAAAATACAGATTTATGATCACAGCTGGGACCAGAATTTCCATTGCTAAGCAATGCAATTGTTAAGAGCCCAATTTTACAACCTTTTTGACATGGTTTATTACAGTTGTTAAGCGAATCCAACTTCTCCATTTATTTTTCTTGTTGGAAGCCTGCTAGGAATCTCACAAATGGTGATCACATGACCCCCCCCCCCAAGATACTGCAACTGTCGTAAATACGTGCTGGTTACCAAGTACCCAATTTTGATCACATGACCATAGGGATGTTGTGACAGTTGTTAAGTGCAAAGACCAGTGATAAGTCACTTTCTTCTGTGTCATTATAATTTGGAATGGTTGCTAAATGAAATGGTTGTAAGTCAAGGACATCCTGTATTCTATTCCTCACAAGAAGCTTTTATTTTAGTTTGTATTTTATTGAAACATTCAGCTATCCAAACTTTATTTCAAATATACCACTTACGTCTAACCATTTATCCACCGTACTGTCCATCTCAGTTTTTATCATCCGAGCATCACAGTTTGGTATTTTTTTCAGCTCTGCAATGAGGTGTTTTCCTTTGTTAGTGAAGGCATCCAGTTCAGCCTGTCTATCATTCAGCTCGTTCCTGGCTGCTTCATGCTACAAACAGGAATATATTATAGTTATCCATAGAATAAACAGATTCACCATCCATCCTCCCTAATTTATTTTTAGACTGCAATCCTTTATTAAAACAAAAACAAAAACACCCTATGCACAGTGCAGAGATACAACGTATTTAGGATAAGTCATAAAATTCTAAGTCCATCCTATCTCACTCACTGCTCAAGAATTATTGTTAATGTTGGCTTGTAGCCACCATTGTAACTTTCAATAACAACTGAATATGGCATCATACAGAACTGGCTATAAGGTTGGAGTATTGTAGGATGTGAAAAGAGTAGCCACTAAAAGAATTTGAATTCAATGAAGCTAAAGAAGGCCTAAACAGCCAGGAGAGGTCCTTCCTGTGGGAAGTCCTTGCTGTGGTCTATACCAGGGAAAAGACAGTCACATTGATTTTCATTCACCAATAGAATCGGAGCTTTGTAATAAACTGCCTTCCTGTTGATAAATGTTTGTTTCGCTTTGGAGGTCGTCTTTTTTTGTGAGCATATCTCAATTTTCATTGGAATACTTTAAATAGTTCCTCTGGTGCACATTTCATTTTAACTAAAAACTAACCACTCATTGCAAAGAAATAAAGATCTATCTTCAAAAGTGGAGATTTAAGGAGTTGATTATGAAACTAATATGCATTCAACAAACATATTTGAACACAAAGTTATTTTAACCTACCTTCGATAAGGCCCTTCGCACATCTCCCTGGTCTTTTAGCATGGCTTTGGTCACCGTTACAGTGCTGGCATCCTCTATTGCTTTAGAAACTGCACTTTTCAGATTGTGATACTGTCTCATAATATCAAGAAGGACACAACACTGCTCCTGCCTGCAAAGGAAAGAATCACTGTGACATAGACACCAGAACTTACCTTGATGGCTGATGGTGGTTTGATAGGTAACATTTCATATGGATTACGATTTAATTCCTCTGATATTTTCACAAGTATGAGGCATTTACTACAATCCCTATGTGGCATTAGAAAACTGAAGTATACGTAGCAGGAGTTAAAGTAATGCAATTATATTACATTAAGCAATTAGCAAATTGCTTGATCTGAGTATTGCTTGCATGGCTACCTACTGCCAGCTGAAAAATATAAATTTACAGCAGGGAAGGGTATCTACTCTAGGCTTTTCCAGTATACTGTTCTCTGTTCTAGAAGTATATGCTCTCAAAGTTATGTTTATGATACCAAAAGTAAGCATTTTCATTAATTTTACAAGAGATCTATATATTATTGCTAAAAGCTGATTGAAAGGCTGATAAACCAAGAGTTAAACTTGACATATTGGTACATAAATAAGTAAACAACTAACTTACTTTTCTTGGATTAGTTTCTTTGTATCATCCCAAGTTGCTTCCAAACAATTAATCTCTTTGTCAATTGTTGGGGCAAAATGATTATCTTTTAAAGCAATTTGCTTTGCTTTGCTCATTAGCCATTTCAATTCATGCTGGTGAGAATTCAGTTCATCATCCAGTTGGTTAAAAATCCTTAACCTGTAAATCAAAACATTAATTATATTTTTAATTTGCTTCTGTGTCCACTATTACAAAATAAAAGTAATGTAAATATAGCACACCCATTTGTTTCATCATCTTTAAGGAAACTATGGAGGAAACTGTGGTTATATGAGAGGAATTTTTCCATAAGCCTGACTGATAACAGTTATAGCATTTCTACCAATACAACCATCATTTAAAAAAAAACAACTATAACCATACATCACACTTTCAAACTTAAGTTTGAGAAATGCTTGAGTTAAAGAAATGTTCAATATTATCTAATAGCCTCGGTTTTAGTTGAAGTAGAATATATAATTATAATATTCTTATACATAAACCCTGATATCTGAAATAGTATACTCAGGTATGGTACTATTTTATTAGGACTCATTAACATAGCACAAAAGGGTGTGCAAGTTTCAAAAAAGTAGTGGAAAAATCTTTTAGTCAGGTTAAATGTATCAATCACAATATCCACAGTTCAAAATCAGTCTACATTAAATAGTGGTTGAGGTAATTGGTTTGAGTTTATACATTACACTTAGAGCCAAAAATAAATAAGTTTTAAAAAGAGTATTTCCCCAGCACATCAATATTTCTTTTCATAATACAAGATCTGGGCATATAACAAACATGAGTCCAGACTTTTGCTAATATATTTATGTCTAAGGAAAATATAGAGTGATAAATCATCTACTAGGATCCACAAGTAATGTAATCCCAAAGCTGTCTGAGCAAATATTGCAATCAAACTATATCATGGATGTAAGGATTACATTATATCCTTTAGCTAGGAAGAAGGTGGTGAGAAATCCCTTCTAAAAATCTTGCCAAGATTGCAGGGACTGGCCAGGCAATTACTAGGTGTCAATTTGGCTTGAAGGTACAACAATATAATATAGTGGACATTTACTTATCACAATGCATACCTACTACAAAACGTAAATTGTAACATACAAAACATTATGGCACAGTTATTTCTGTTCTGAATCAGGATTTATACCTTAAGAACTAACAAGATCCACAGAGTCACTCTGTGGGTAAGATGGGCACTCTTGAAATTCGATATATAAACAAAACAAATAAAAAGTCACTTTATATAACAAGCCATTAGTGCTACCCAGCCTGACCAATATCAAGGATTATAGTTAGAACTATCTGCAACTCTTAATTGCCTGCTCTTAGCTTAGTATACAATACTAATCCAACAAATAAGAAAAAGAATCTTTGTAGGGAAAAGTGATCCAATCTATACTTCATTCCAGAATTGTTATTATTGTGCTATTATTTTTAGGCTTTACTGAAAATAGTAACAAAATATGTACATAATTTGTTTCAGTCCTGGGTCTGAAGATACCTAGTCATTACAATTACTTAAATTTAGCATTGTTTAGAGGATGAGGGAAGAGAATAAAGTAGACCTGCAAAGGAAATATAGAAATCAGTTTGGTGCAGCAGTTTATTATTATTATTATTATTATTATTATTATTATTATTATTATTATTATTATTATTATTATTATTATTATTATTATTATTTAAATTTATATACCACCCTATCTCCCTTACGGGACTCAGGGCGGTGAACAGGCGATAATAAAAATCACAATAAATATTAAATAAAAAGCTTGCTCTAAAATACCCCATATAAAAACCCCTACCAAAACACAATCAAAACTACGCCAGGCCGGCCGCATGGAATAGATGGGTTTTCAAGGCTCGGTGAAAGAGGCGCAGGTCCGCAGTTGTACGTAGGTCGGGGGTAGGTCATTCCAGAGGGCAGGAGCTGCCACAGAGAAGGCTTTCCCCCTGGGGGTCGCCAGCCGGCATTGACTGGCCGATGGCACCCTAAGGAGGCCCTCTCTGTGGGAGCGGACTGGTCGAAGGGACGTATTTGGTAGGAGGCGGTCTTGCAAATACCTAGGTCCATTGCCATGGAGCGCTTTAAAGGTTGTTACTAACACCTTGAAGCGCACCCGGAAGGCCACAGGCAACCAGTGCAGCTCGCGCAGGAGAGGTGTTACATGGGAGTATCTAGAGGCCCCCCAAATCCCCCGCGCGGCCGCATTCTGAACTAGCTGGAGCCTCCCGGTGCACCTCAAGGGGAGCCCCATGTAGAGAGCGTTGCAATAGTCCAGGCGGGAAACAACGAGGGCTTGAGTGACCGTGCATAGAGTTTGGGTCCAGCATGGCAGAAACTATATAAAATGAAGTTTGACTTCAACTGGGCCGAGCACAGGTAAGGATGCATGTTAGATCCTACCTAGATCCTACCTAGATCCTATGTATTGGCTAACTATCGCCCAGTCTCCAACCTTCGCTTCGTGGCGAAGGTTGTTGAGAGTGTGGTTGCGCAGCAATTCCCTCGGCACCTGGAGGAAACAGTCTATCTGGACCCGTTCCAGTCGGGCTTCAGGCCGGGTTACAGCACGGAAACGGCATTGGTCACGCTGGTAAATGATCTCTGGAGGGCCCGGGACAGGGGTCATTCCTCTGTCCTTGTTC